>NW_026463687.1:0-4623 GCF_021730395.1 Mercenaria mercenaria
AATCCCGTGAAAAAGACAAAAGCGGGGCTCACGGCTTTAAACCCTGAATCCCAAAATTTAGTATTTGGCGGGACTTATCCTTTAAATAGATGGGGGGATTGCCTTGCGCCACCACCCTTCCGACTTTTTAGACGAATCATGTCTGAAAATTTTTTTTGCAGAAAATTATGCTGTCAGTAAGAATTTTTTTGTTAGATTTTTGTTGATTTTTGCTTACGATTTTTTTTTGGTAAAATTTTTTTTCATTCTACAAATCTGAAATTTACTTTTTTGGGATATGATTTTGGCTAGTTTCGGTTGTAGGATGTTTATTAAAATTTTTTAGACTTTGTAAATTATTTTAAAAAGGAATCTAAAAGTTTCATTTATATAAGAGTAAAAATTTTTTTCTGAAATTTATAACATGATATTTATAAGACTTTGTTTCAAAAAATTTGTCAAAAAATTTGTTTTTATGGAACGCCATTTGCATTGTATTGTATGTAAATCTATATGGAAGTCTGTACCTGTATATTTATTTGTAAATTGAAATTGTGGACAGTCTATTGCATACACATACAATCCGTTTAAAATGTATGGCTTGTATTATAGGATGCCAAATCTCGTATAAAAGTTTGTTTACATTGATTTTGTTAATTTGTGTTTTAAATAAAGGCTGCAGTTTTTCATGTCCGTATCTATAATGTTTTATCATATACTTTTCATATCTTTTTCAACTTTAACTTTAGTCTTTTAAGTAAGTAATTAATTTTGGTAATAATGGAAGTAAAAAGTGCGTATTTTATCATGTACTTTGAATTAGTAGACTTATTTTGTTAAAATAGCAGTATTATTTTTGGGAGCCTCGGAGGTATGGTGTACCAAAGGGCAGTTTTTTTGCCTACTTTTTGTTTTGGGTTTGGGGCTTACCCTATGTTATTATTTTACTTCTTCCGCCCAAAATTTTTTTCCCGGTGATGCATAAACCCGGAATACAATGCCCGAGTTCACTTGTCTTCACTCGCCCGGGTGTGATTTCCCAGCGCAGAGCTTTTGTCCCATGGGTTTTGGGCCTAAACCCAAGACGATGATTTTTGTTATCCCCTTTAAGTCGCTCAGGTGCAATCACCCACCACCATAGGGACCAACACGGAATCAAAGTATTCACGGTTTAAAGGGACTGAAATTTTGAAAACTGTTTTGTTTGTGCACTTAAAATTCACGTTACATTAAAAAACTGTGTCCGTCAATTAGAAGGGGAAATATAAAATTTT
This sequence comes from Mercenaria mercenaria, assembly GCF_021730395.1. NCBI lineage: Eukaryota > Metazoa > Mollusca > Bivalvia > Venerida > Veneridae > Mercenaria > Mercenaria mercenaria. The sequence goes on from NW_026463687.1 coordinate 1,254, forward strand.
GTTTTGAGATACTGAATTTTTTTTTTTCTTTCTTTTAATATGTTTTTTTTTCGTTTCATATCTATTTAATGTTAAAAATCTCTTTTGTAAAAAATTTTTTAAATATTGCAAAGGGTGTTGATTTTTTCGTGGTTACTGTCGCCGGTAGGCCTTTTCCCGTCCAATCCTAATTGTAAAATATATTACACTGTTTTTAAAAGATTAATCTTTCAAGGCCATTGAAAAAACCTGTCACACCAAAAAAATAATTAAAATTTACAGGTTAAAAAAACAAAAAAAGCTTAAGAACCGAGCCTTAGAGCACACCCGGGGAGATTTTTTTCAAAGACGTCTGACAAAAATATTTTTTAAAGTGTTTTATACCGATTTATTAAAAAACGCCCTTTTTATGATAAACACGTTTAAAGGGGCCCTTTTAAAATTTCTGCGCCACACATGGCGCGAAATATCCTCTATATTTCAGACACAGAGCGATCTGACCCGAGGGACAGAGTGAGATAAAGCCCCCAGAAAAAGAGAAACTTTTTTTGATACAGACGTGTCCGGCTACTTAGTAGCTCTTTTTGAATAGACAGTCTGGTTTTTTAAGTGCCCGGTGTACAGCACGATACACGCGAAACCTCTTTCCCCGGGGAAAAACCATACGGCCCCTTTGGTGGGAGACACTCAAGAGCATCTCAGAAATTTCCGGTGCCTGGACTGGGATTTGAATCCCGGACCTCTGGAATTGACAGTCAAGCGTGTTACCACTAGACCACCGGCCCGCCTTAGTATTTTCCCCTTATCATGCTGGACACGATTGATTCTGCCTTTGTGACCAGTGTAGATCATGATCAATCTGACTAAAGTACATCTCCTATTACGCAAACGCTAGGATCTGGAAACGCCCTATTCATAGCCTCGTTCTGACGACCCTTTCGCTAGCCAATCAGAGCTTAACTTACAACATCTTGCAAATCTACATGTAGCCTTGACTTTTGATATTTACAATTCTTATGTATAAGGGCCCGATTAGCTCAGCCAGTTAGGCCACTTGCTTTGTAAGAAAGGGGGCCCCGGGGTTCGAACCCTGGAATGACTGCCATTTTTTCTTACTCTTTGACGTTCGAACAAGTCGTTGATTGGTTAAAATAAAAATAGCAATACTGGAAAATCCAAAATATACAAAAGACGTATGTGAATGGGTCGTTCTCAGGTCTTCGTTTACAAGATCAAGACTTTAGTCAGATTGGATTATGATCAGCCTGCTAATCCATGCAGACTGATCAAAATTTGCACTGTTCGCCATTCAGTTAGTTTCTTTTTGGTAAACACCCATTTTATAAGTAAATGATACTGTCCAAAATGAAAGGTGGACAACAGGTAAGATAATTTTCGGTCCACTGCAAAAGATTCCCGATTATTCCGTTTTGCTTTAGTTTGAAAATTGGACCTTTTTTGCCATACACGATCAAATGCTTTCGATATGTCGTTGGAAAGTATTTCATGTAGATATTTTATGATCGGAAGACAGGCAAATTTGTTAATAGATATCTAACAATTGGTATTTCAGTAGAGTACCTGGTAAGAACAGTAAAGGTAAAAGGGAATATTATTAAGCGTCGATTTGTGAAACAATGAACAGAAGCCCTGTAAGGGGTTAGAGCGTCCCTATTAAAAGAACGGTTAAAACCAATTATACCTCAACCCCAATAATTTGCTGGTATCCATTTGCAGCTAGGCCCACTGAGGAAATCGTGATAAAGTGCCTTGTCCAATGACATACAATGGGAGTAGCTAGGAATCGGACCCGGGGTTTTCATTTCCGTAGGAAGGCGTCTTAACCTTCTCGACCAATGCGTCCGTGCTTGCATGCCATGCCACTTTAGATTCGCAAATTACTTCGCGCCGGGTAATACGGATGAGTACAGCCAGTCTACCTATCCGTCTACCTATCGGTTTCTTTGTTATCTCTCTGACCCGTGATATTCCGCAATATAACATCGCTGCATACCATAGTTGCAAATACATGTACCCTACTGACTAGTGTACAAATTAACTCCACTAGATCTATTGCGGCTTTATGTATTATTCTTGAATTAAGTTATTAAGTTTATTATTAACTAGTCAGAGGACAGCCTTTCCCTTGGTTGCCATGTTGTGTACTTAAATGGGGTAGCAATACCATTGTCTTAAACAGAAGCAGAATACATAGAATAGTCTTTCATGGATATGCAATTATATCAAATATATACCTTTTTACAGATAGCTATTCCCTTAGCAACGGGAGGAAGTTTTCGCGCATGCGCACTTTACGTAGGGCAAAAATACATGACCGCACAATAAAAACTGCGTTAAAGTTATATCGCATTTCAATGGTCATTATACAATCCTTGCGAAAACAAAGTGTTGTCGCTTGACTATTTGAAAATTTATGTTTATTAAGAGGTGATGGCTTAGTGGCTTTCCTTCTCTTCATGTGTTAATCTTTTTATCAAATGACGAAATCACGCCCTCTATACACTGGCTGTACCTCTTTTCCGTGTAATATAGCCTTCAATATGAGTGGTATTACAATATATACACCATGCTTAGCATTTTTAAAATTTAGTCATTTTAAAACACTTTTCTCATCTCTTTTTTTACTTTTTCTCAGGTTACGGATCGACTAGACACTAATTCGAAGTTCAGGATTAGACAGTAGTTTCCAAGTATTGGGGAACACACCAGTTAAATCCTAGCACTCCTGTGAAATATGCTATTTCGTTGGACAGAGTGCAAATGAACTGAGTAATCACTGTAGAGTGCACATTGAAGATGGTGTAATTTTGAATCATTTTAGTATTTTTGACAAGGAAACAACCGACGAAAATAATAGTGAAAGTAATTCAGATTTATCTTGACATGAGAGATAGTTTTACCAGATAGTTTTACCTGCAGATGCAACAGTTGTATGTATTCATCAAAATATAAACAGAATGTAACGCGACATGTCAATTAATTATCTCTAGATGCCTCTATTTCCACATGATCAAATTTAACTTCTGTTTAGTGCACATCTTTGATTGGTGTTGATGACTTTGGTACTTATTTTAAGGGCGGATCTAATTTACTAGCGGATTTTGTTATTTGAAATGTTGGAAAAGGATAGCCTTGAATACTTATCTTACAGTGCAATATAATACGTAAATATTTTGTGTTTTCTATTTTGTACATGTTTATATGTTTTATAATATACAGTCTCTCATATTTCTTTTAGAAATGTTTTCATAAATATTTTATGAATATGGATGTAAATATAATATCATGAAAAGTGAGACTTAATAAAATATTTTTTCATAGCTTTTTTTTTTTTTTTTTTTTTGGGTTTTTTTTTTTTTTTTTTTTTTTT
>NW_026463688.1:0-65898 GCF_021730395.1 Mercenaria mercenaria
TTCTAAAAATTTAAACATTGCAGAAAAGTATAACACGAAAATGTTATGAATGTTATGTTTTTCCCCTAGACTCCCTTTATGGAGTATTTGTGAGGTCCTATTTTCAAATCAGTCTAGCAAAAAATCAACACACGACCCTATCTTTTTATTGCTGAATTTTCTGGGTATATTTGAAGTTTTTAAAAATCAGAGTTTAATCAAATTCTACATTGTAAAACCAATTTCGATCAAAACGTCAGAACTACCTTAAGAGGTACATTTATGCCAAGTAATATTAAAATGATGCTAAAACAACTATTTTAAGTTTGAATCAAATCTATTCAGTAATAAGGTAAGAGTGAAAGTGCACAAAACTTTAACCTGAAATTGTAAGTAAAAAGGGAATAAATCTTGAAAAAACGGAGCCAGATTTATGCACCTTGCGTCATATGATGTGGGTGATGATGTTGGTTGAATCAAACCTTTCAGTATAACAGAGATAGAGAAAGTGCATCAAAATTTTAACCTGAAAATCTAAGTGAAGGGGGGGATAATTCATGAAATATTGGTGCCAGAGTTATGGCCCTTGTGTCAGATGATGTGGATGATGAGAGGAATAAGTATTTCAAGTTTGAGGTTAGAGACCACCAACTTTTTCCCATAGACTTACATTGTAACATTATGCGTGTACGGCCTTCCATACATCGAAACATGTATACCAATTACAAGTTTTCAAGAACTTTTCCTAGTTCTAACCAAAATATCGGACAAAAACATATGAATAGTGATACTTTATTTAAGTAATTTCGTGTGAATGAAGACCACCTTTTTTTCAATACACATAAAATGTAGCAAATTTTGTCCAAAATGTATAATAAAATACTGTAAATGCAGTGAAAAAATACAATTTTGAAAAATAATCACTTCCTGGGTTTGTTTACATGACTGACCAATCAGAACACACACGTTTACCTTTTCCCAGGTATACATTTACCTCATTCCCAGTAAGTTCCCTGTACTTTTTTGAATTGGTGGTCTCTGACCTTGAATCAAATCCATCAAGTAATTACAGGATAAGTGGAAAAAGAGAAAGTGCACCAAACTTTAACTAAGGTGGGACGCGGAAAGACGCCGACGCCAGGGGGAGTAGGATAGCTCTCCTTATACTTGTATAGTCGAGCTAAAAATCCCTTCATGGATGACAGAGTTATGGACCGGACACGAAATTGCGGGCGGACGGACGGATGGAATACGGAAAAAAAGCGCACTCCTATGTCCCCGAAACTGGTTTCAACCCGTAGGGGACTAATAATTACAATTAATTGTTGTAATGGTACAGATGAAAATTAAGAAAATGGGCCCGTTAAACCGTCTTCTAGCCAAAACGCTCAATGAGGTGCTGCCCATAAGCAACAGCATTAGATCTGCAGTATTTGCAAGCACCTCCTCCTGTCCCGTCAACAATGACTTGGTTGTATCTGGCAATGGAATGTTTCTTTTAAACAGAAGTTATGTAGTCTTGAACAAGCCGTTACAAATTGGCAACTCTTTCCAGGGCGTTTGTAAAAAAAACCTCCAGTTCTGTGCAAACATCTGAAGGATTAAAACTTATCTTACATACTTACAAAGATATAGTGGACTTTATATACCTAATTTGCATACAAAATATCATTTCTGGGTCGAAAGTAAATTTTGTAAGCTTTATGATTTACATCTGGTGTAAGATTTTTGAAAATCTTGAAATTTTACTACCAATTAACAAATAATTCAATGCATTTCGCATAGTTACAAAGAAGCAATTAAGTAGCATTTTCTATACAAACCCTAAAGAGGTAAACCAGACCTAAGTTGCACGAAATTCCTCTACAGGTTTTAGGACTGGGCCTTAAACGAGTATCTTAAAACATAAATACGCCCCTTGAGGCGTATAAAAGGAATCGAAATCTTATACTGGTGATACCAGTTGTGTGCAAGTTTTTTAAAATCAAATCATAAATGAAGGTGCTATTTTTGAGACAATGTCAAAATAGCTAAATTTGGCCCCCCCTTTTACAGGGGCCATAACTCTGGAACCCATTTATGTGATCTCGGACGGATTAAAGAAAAACCAAACTTATATTGACACAAGTTTAGGTGCAAGTTGATTGAATTAAATTAGAAATGAAGCTGATTATTGTGCAGACAGTACAAAATAGCTAATTTTGGGCCCTTTTCAGGAGTCATAACTCTGGCACTCATAATGAGTTTCTGGCCAGTCCAAGATAAGAATCTAAGATCTTATGGTGATACAAATTGTGTGTCAGTCTGGTTAAGCGATAAAGTCATAATGAAACCACTATGTGTAACACAAAATGTGAAAGGATGACGGACATGGGTGATCACAAAAGCTCGCCCTGTCACTATGTGACAGTGAGCTAAAAAAGGAGCCCATACATTTAATTGTGACATTGACCTTATACTAGTGATTAAGTTATAGACAGCCATTTCTGATCCGATCATGTGGTGATAAATGAAAATGGAATAAAAACAGTACTGTATTTTTAGTTTAACATAAAAAAGAACATTATTTGTCTAGAAAAAGATGCGAACATATTGACCATCTACTAATCAGTAAACTTATCTTTGTTGAATTTAGATATAATAATTAAGTAAAAATAATTAGTAAATAACCTGAATCTAATATTAACATCCAAATGCCTCTTTCAACCACCATCCGGCCACTTGAATTGAGCTTGGTTGAACTGAATTTCCTTCTCAGTGGTCGGAGATGCTACTGGCTAATGAGGTATTTTCTAATGGATAACCAGAAATCACCTAGGAGTGGCACCCAGTTCGAGTCTTTCCAAATGGTCCTGCTGAATAAATATAATTGAAGCATGTTATTTTAATTCACTTACATAACATTGAATGAATGCAAGAAATGCACACAAACAAATTCAAATACATAGGTTATGAGCTCCAGCAATTTACAACAGCATTATTATTAAGTTCAAGTCTAAAATGACCATTCCTATAAACTTATATTTAGTTTAAGGTCTACAATTGACCATATAATGTTCACAAGCGTCCTTTGTTTTTGAGTAGTAACCTCTTTTTGGAACCCCACCACATGACCACAGTTTCACACTTGGACTAAAATCATCAAGATGAACATTCTGGCTATGTTCATGAAGATAAGTCGTAAATGTGGCCTACGATTGTCACAGAGTTTTTATCTTTGACTTAAAAGGAGACATAGTTCTTGGCTTAGTTATCCCAATTTCAGAATTGCAAAAGAGTCATCAAGTTAAACAATCTATAAATATCATGAAGATATTGTCCCATAAGATGTTGGCTCTAGGGTGTAGACAAGCATAAGAACACGAACCTGCCCCCATATTGCATTCAGTAATTCCACAGGAACAGAAATTATTTGGTCACTGTATACAAAAGTTGTACTATACTGGTCAATTGTGACCTGAACGTTTGGCCTATTGACCTCAAATCAATTTAGGGCTATCTGCTGGTCATGATAAGCCACCCTAATACGTCCATGATTTTAGGCCCAAGCAAATTCAAGTCATCATCCAAAAAGTGTTTAAAACTTTTACGGATCAATGTGCCCTTTCAACTTTGGCCTAACTGACCTCAAAAAAAAATCATCTGCTGGTCATGACCAACCTCAACTATCAACTTTTATGAACTAGGGCCCAAGAGTTCTTTATTATATTGTGCAGGAAACCATTTAACAGTTCCTGTCACTGGACCTTTTACCTTACAAACTTAAAAATCATCTGCTGGTCATGATTAACCTCAACAGATTGGTCTACATACTAACAAGATCTTATGATGATATTTTGAGTGCAAGTTTGATAAAATCAAATCATAAATGAAACAACAATTGTGCAACCAGGCATTTTTGACAGACAGACGACGGAATAATAAGTGGTCACAACAGCTTAACTTAAGCCTTTGGTGGCTCAAGCAAAGAACCTCCATACAGAATAATAACAATGAAGCAAGCATTTACCTGAGTCCACAGTTGTCAAGATGGATGGCACAAGTGATCGACCCTGGGCCATTAGCTACCAAGTCAATAAACCTCAACATAAATGTATGATAAAAAATTGATTTCTATTTCTAAAGAATAATTAACATACATGTTGTTTGCAAGATTAGCAAAATAACTGCTTTACTTTACAGCTTAAATACACACAAAAGCAAATGATTACCAAAAGATTGGTTTGAGGAAAAAACATACAGAGAAATACAGTCTATTTTAGTTTACAGATTCAGAAGCAAAAGTTTGTATAATGTAATGTAAGAACTGGAATCAGCTCCAGCAACTGTCCAATTTAACACAATACCTTGCTCTGTGATCTACAACAGCTTGAACGTTAATTGCATGGTATTTTTTTTCTGCAGAACATAGACCTCTTATTTTGGACGGACTCTGAACGGTATTTAGTGTTCCATCAACACTCCTACTGTATTTTGAATATTGCATTTCCTGAAGAAAGCCTGCTCACGTCAGCCAAATCCATACCTCCTGGACTCTGAGGCAATAAAAATACAATGTAATAGGATACCAGCAATTAAAAAGGCACCAAGGGGAGTTAATTAAAGAATATATTTCAAGGGAGATAATTTTATCTGAAAAAAAAAGAAGCGGCGGCAACAGTGAGTGATATAGAGAAATATCTCACTGATATTTTCGTATTCCCAGTAAGCATAAAATAAATATCTATAATGAAATACATCTATATATTAAAAGGTGGCTATCTTAAGATTATGTTAGTTGCTGAATTTCTTTTCGTATTCCTTTCATCAAATGATGACAAAATAGATCGATATAACATTGCATGAAAATACAGCCATCGTCTGATGCACACACTGCAACTGGTAGCCTTCATTGTAAAATTACTGCAATACTAGTGTCACTGTCAATCACAAGATTTTTATATTTGAGCACTTTAAAACTCTGAAAATGTCTCATTGTTTCATACAGAAATTTACAAACACACTTAAATGATAAAAAAAAAGCAAACTTTTACCTACCTGATTATTGGTCAAGTCTATCATTACTGCGTCTACAAAGTTCTCAATGATATGGCATTCACAGGACCTGAAGCAGAAAAAGGACTTTATATATAAAAAAAAAAAAAAGGTTAAAAAAAAATAAAAAAAGTTAACTCTTTTCATGCTGGCACAAACAGATTCTGCCTTTGACATCAGAGCAGATCATGATTCAGACTGCACATCCATGCATTCTGATCATGAATCTGCTCCTGTTGCCATTCAGTCAGTATCTTTTGTAAGCGCCCTTTTAACAGTTAAAGGTACGTCTCAAATTGAAAGAGGACAAGTTTCATTAATACATTATAGAAATTTAGCATGGAAAAGTTAATAACAAATTTAATGTTTCTTTACATAAATATTATCTTAGTTCTATAGCTGCATCATCAAAAAGATATAAAAGAAACATAAAGACAAACATTAAGTTAATTAAGAATAAACAGTTGAATATACATTAACAACCTTGAATCATATTCAACTTGATTAAAACAGCTGCACTGTAGTATGAAAATAAATAAAATGCCCATTAACCTACTAACCTCCAATGTAAATCTGCCCACTTCATACAAGAAATCACCCTTGGCCAGGTATCTCAAACCAATAAGTACCTGAAAACAACCTAATATTAATACTGGTAACAACTCTTTGAGCGAAGTTGGTATTGAAATGCCTTAATTCATGAAATGAGTATCATATGGCGGTATATACATTTAAGGTACCATTAAATACCCATAACTTTTTCAAAATGTAAATAACTAATAAAAAGCTTTAAGTTGCAACATCGGGCAATGCTTACTGCTGGCAACTGTCCTGAAGACACGAACTTAAAACCAAGAATCTGTCATTCATTTTACAGTCCTTTGAATTATCCATATTACCCAAGAAGTATAACAAATATTTATGTAACAGGCTAAAATACTTCAAGCCTGACATAAAATCGAACCCTGGTGGACCTCTCACTCTATGGGGACACTACCAGTCCACTATAAAAGCTACGGATTAGCAAGGAAGTATAATTCACCCTATACTCTAACCCTACTATAATATAGGCCGCACCCATGAGAAAACCAACTTAGTGGTTTTGTGACCATCAGGATCCAGACCAGCCTGCGCCATCCATGCTGTTACGCTAACAGTTTTCCTAAATACAATAGGTTTGAAAGCGAAACAGCATGGACCTACCATACTGTGCGCGGATGCACAGGCTGGTCAGGATCCAGCTGGTCGAAACCCGCACTAGTTGGTTTTCTCATGGCATGGCTCATATATGTACACATTTTTTATAGCTTTCTTATCACAAACATATTTCAGATGCAAATTTATAATATAGTCCCTCTTAAGCAAAAAGGTACCATGTGCATATGAATAAAGACGGCACTTATACCTTTTTGCATTAAGGGGCGATATGTTCAAACCAAAAAATACGGAATATAAAGTAAGGTGCCATTTAAAACTGTTGTTGGCGGCAATAAAGCTCTTCAAATTTGTGTTGCCTCCTAACTCTCACTATTACCTAGTCCTTAAAAAATTAATTTATCCCCCAAACTTTATTAAATAAATATTACTTGACTCGACTTTAATTCTGCATTGCCAATCAAATGACAATCATTTATTTGGAAGCTGTCCCCATGTCCACATTATTATGACAGGAAAAAAGTGCAGAACCAAAACCTGTTTAGATAATGACTATTTTGTTTTGTTTGTTTTTGTTTGTTTGTTTTGTATTCTGTTCAGTTATTAAGTAAAACATTGTAGAATGCAACCACCATGCAAGCGTAACATGTTGCTCAAACACTCAAAAGTCAGACTACAATATTTCTTATCAGTGTGTCATTGAAATTATCGAACATACCGTATTAGTAAAATTTAAGACATGGCTGAGTACGAATAAATTAAGCCTACGTTATACACTGACTCACACACTTTCATTACAAATCGAGTATAACATTCAGACCGACCTTGCATATAAAGAATTCCTAGCGTGCATCAATATATTTGATATTCACTGAATTATCAAGTATCTGTGTGAAATCTGTAAAGGTAACATTAAACCGAAATAATAAATCCTATTTCCTGTTTCCTGTTTTCAAGACAGCTGCAGAGCGAAACTTAATAGAAGTGTCCCTTGAATCTTTAAATAGATAATTGCTAAATATAAATCAAATCTACTACGTAACTGTACGGGAAAAGTACGCGAAATATCTATGGATTGACGAAGAATGAAATTATTCGCAGGTGTTAATATACCTGAGTCAAAACGGGGGATCGACTGCGACCTGCTTGTCACCCCCGTTAGATTAGGTTCAAAGTCTTACCTCCAGGAATCCTAAAGCTTCACTGTTAAGCCGATACCTGCCATGAATGACCACATTTCGCATTTTCGTCAAACTGGCCCTGGCACGAAAGACACCGGGCAGCGCGGCGCCGACGCAAGGGTTGAGCTGCATGTATAGCCGCCATCTTAAAACGAACTTTCCCCAGTCAACATTGAGACTACCAGGACCAGTCGAAAGTTAAGGCTCTTATTTGCGACGTCCGTACCTGCATCTTTTTGATAAAACGTGCGACGTTGACGTAAGAACGCCTTACACCCAAGCCTTAGCTAAGACAGTGGCGACGACCAATGATAAAACGGGCCCAGATCCTGACAAGATATCTATTTATTCTCATATGAAATATCCTCCTCTTAATTTCCCCCCCAATTTATTATTTATTAATTTATATTTTTATTATTCTTATCTTGTAATTCCTTGGCAAATAAATTACCAACTGCCGACATGTTTCTTTTAAAATTTTTCAACAATCTTTAAGCTGCAGCTAAATTTCCAACTTCTGTTCCACCTTTTTGATCCACTTTCAAGTGCTGCTTTTCCTGCTGTTTCCAAAGCTATTTTCCAGCTCTCTAATTGAAGAAAAGCAACATCCGCTTGAAAGCAATTTCGTTAAAGTTCAAAGATACCTGTCCCGAGTATGATTTCTTTTCCTGTGTGAGCATCAACATAAATAAATATTCCTTTATTTTATGTCATAAACTTTTTTACATTAGCTAAAACTAAAATTTAATAAAAGTTTTAATCAAAGGTTTAAAACTTAGTTTTAATTAATTTCTTTTAAAATTAGTGTAAACCTGTTTCAACCTCATTAAAATTATTATTTACCAAATACATCTGTATAAATATTCTAATTGAATTTATAATATATTTATTAATTTCCAGATAACCAACTCTTTGTGGTTCTTTTGTAAATGATAAGCTCGAGTTAAATCTGCAGTACTTAAAGCATAGATAATATCACTGAAATTACCATCAACAAGTTAATTATCATTAAGATCACAATGAATGTAAATTGTATCCACAGAGTTAGTTATATTTGGTGTTTTAGTTCCCCATTCAGTATTTTCCAATTTTTTTTCTCAAATCCAAGCAATGTATGAAAATTTGATATTTCCAAATCCAACTTAAAATTATCTGTAATTGAAATCAAAATCTTAAAACTACTTAAATCAAATTCCAAACTTATTGGAGCAATTTCTGATTTATTAAATTCAAAATCATCATTTCTATTAATGTTTCCCTAATATTATTTATTAATATCTGTGTAACTGTAAGAACCATTTGTAAATATAATATCTTTCCATTCTTTACCATTATTGTAACGAATTATTTTATTGTCATATTCATCACTAATATTATGCCAAGAGTAGGTCATAGTGTTAATACTATCCAAACCAACAACATAAGTTTTATTTTTATCTAAAATTAAAGAACGACTAAATCTAATTGTAAAATCACTCGGAGTATTTTTGTTATTATCTTTCACTGTTTCAGAACTTAATACTATTTTTTGTTCCATTTATATATTCAAGAAAAATAATTTTTATTAACTTTTTATGTTGTTTGGTAATAGTGAATTCATTTTTAATGTTCATCAATTATGCTAATCCTTCATTTTTTAGTTCTTCATTATTATTTCCAGCATCAATTGAACCACAAATTAACTCCAAGTCATTAACCAATTCTTTTGGATTACATGGACAAACGTCATAACCTTGTCCCCTAATTACTTTTTTAAATTTCATAGATCTTTTATTGATAGGTAATCCTGACTTTTCTGTTAATTCTTTAAATATTTTTCTTGAATGAATTGAATGTTTTTTATTATTGTTATATCTTTTATTAATCAAATCAATAAAATCATCATCTACTTTAGTGTTAATTACTTCTTTTCCAGTTATTCTATCCTTAGCAACCAATTTGTTTTGACCATAAAGTTTATTTAAGTTAATAATTAAATTACCATAATGTCCATTTGGTGAAACTTTATATGGGTTATGATATCTTATTCCCTTTCCAAATACCTCTGAGTCATTAATCATTTTTGATAAGCGTTCACCATATCTTTTAAGATTTTCTCTGTATAATTTTAACTCCGAAACATAATCACCTGCAGTCATAGGTTCTGCATTTGTAAATTCAATTTTTTCATCTGGTTCTTCTTTACTATATTTATTTATATCATAAGTAAAGCCCTTTAATTTCTTGGTAACCTCTTTTCTTGTTTTTATCCAGTTGTCTTTATCTTTGCTTATTGCTAACTCTGATAATGTGGGCAATTCATATTTTGATATTATATCTTTATCGATATTTATATCTAAATCTGCCTCAAATTCTTCTTCTGATTCTTCAATTGTATCTTCAGATGTTTCAGTTATTCCCATCTTTTCTCTTCCATAATCTTCTAATCTTTTAAGTTCATCTTGAGGAACCCATCCGACAGGTTCATCCCCCCAATCTATTGGTGTATAGGGAGCCGGTTTTGATGGTAATAATGGTGGTGGTTTTTCCAATAACTCTTCCACCCTTTTTAGATTTTCTATTTCATATATCTTATCAGCAAACTGTTCTGGAATTAATGCCAGTTGTTGTTTTATTCCAGGTAATGCTTTTAACTGACTTGATAATTTTTCTTTTTGACTTTCTATTTTTTCAGTAATTGGCTTATAAATTTCAGTATACATATCCCGATTTGTAGCTTTCTTAATTTTTTCTCTCATTATTTCTTCTCTAAGATTTCTCATCTTTTGCCCGACTAATTTTTTTCTTATTCTTATTTCATTAAGTTTTAATTGCATTTATATAATAATGTAAGATAATGTAAAATAATGTAAAATAATGTAAGATAATGTAAAATAATGTAATATTATATAAATGGAAATTCCAAATTATGATACAAAAAGTGAATAATCCAATAACTTTACACAATGTTATCCTTTTATTGCCAGATTCATGTTTTAGAATGTTAATATGTGGATCTTCTGGATCTGGAAAACAAATACATTAATGCATATACTTCAAAAACCTCTTATATATTATGATAAATTATACTTATATGCTAAAAACCTAGAACAATTCTAAATATCAAGATTTAATTAACAACTTAAGTCAAATTGCAAAAAAAAATTAAAGTAGATCCAGATGAAATACTTGAATATTCAGCTGATCCCAACCAAATTGAACTTGTGAAAATCTTGAATCAGAAAACAAAAAGTAGTAATATTTGATGATTTTGTATGTGAAGATAAAAAAGTTCAAATGAAATAACAAAATACTTTATTCAAGGACGTCACAAAAAATGTTGTGTTATTTATTTAAGTCAGTCTTACTATAAAACACCAAAAGATATTCGAATTAACTGTTCACATTATATTTATTTGAAAGTCCAGGTAAAATGGAAATTGATAGGATTTGTAATGAACAAAATATAGATTGTGATTCTTTTGCTAATGCAACAAACAGAAGTATGATTTCTTATATGCTGACAAACCAAGGAAGTTTTAAGAAAAAACTTTACTGGTATATATAATGGGAGTTTTTAATAATATAGAACAAATAAGTGAACCTGAAAGTATAAGTAAAGTTAAATTTGATATTGATTTAAGTGATTATGCTACTAAAAAGCAATTCAAAAAGCTTAAAAAGGAAACGGAATCGTATCTTCACAGAAATAAGGAACTTGATAACACAATGAACAGAGCATTAGATATGGGAGGTAATGAAATAATCAACCTAGGAAATCCAGATAAACCCAACGATGCAGTTTCAAGACGGTTTGTGTATAAAAAAATTCAAAGTGTAATACATGACTATAAACTTGAAGACATCAAATCTATAAAACAAACACTAGAAGTAGAAGAAAGAATATTGAAGAATTAACAAAAGATTTTAAAAAGAATTCATTATTAATTAATCAATTACAAGGTCAAATTGAAGAAGAAATGAAAGCTATGACTGATTCTATTAAAGAACTTGAAGAAAAATCTAATTTGACAGATGACAATATAAAAAAAGTATTTAGAAGCAATTTTGAAAAGTTATACACTCAAGTTCAAGAATTAAAAGATAGTATGATTAAACATGAAGAACTAAAAGACAAGATTATTGAAGCTGAGAAAAAGTTACAAAATATGTATCAGTTAGAAATCAGAACAGAAATAAATAAACTAAATACTGAAATGATAAAAGGGAATCAAGATTTACTCGATACATTTTCAAATAAATTTGCAGAATATAAATCTGAATTGGAAAAGGCAGCTTCACAAAGAGGTGATGATCATGACACAGCATTAGATGACTTTAAAAAAGAAATTAATTCTAAAATAGATGACTTTAAAAACACAATTCGAAATTGGGATTAGTATTGTTGACAACCGTCACAATTTAAAATATGCAGAATTAAGTAATATTACAAAAAAAATTACAAGAAGATATTAATGAATTTAATGATAAAGTTGAAGAACATAAAAATGAACTGGACTTTGTAGTTGAAAAATCAGTTAAACAAGGAGAGTTAATTACTGCTAATACTGAAGCAATTAAGATAATTAATGATCAAATTAAAAAAATAATAAATGATTTGGACTCTGTAGTTAAAATATCAGATAAACAAGGAGAATCAATCACTGCTAATACCCAAGTAATTACTGCTAATACTAAAGCAATAACCGCTAATGTCGAAGAAATTACCACTAATGCTGAAGAAAATTACAAAAGTAAAAATGTTTTTTTAAAACAAGAAACACAATTAGCTAGAACAAAAGGGTGTTGTTGACAATTTATCTGCTTCTGAAGTTGCCACAACAAACGACATTGTGATTTAGCTGAAAATAATTCTTAAACTTAAAAAGAAAAACAGGAAAATAGAAAAAAGGGTTAGAGGAGTGAGACATGAAGTGTTTCTCTTTGAATACTATTATAATCATCCTTTTGATTACATACAAATGAAAAAGTATTTTGACCGTCGTGGTGCCTGGATACATTCAACATATGAAAATATGGCCGGTTTGAATTATTTAAATGAATTTGAAGTAAGACCTGGAATTTTCGTAGATTATGAAGATTTTATACTCATAGACCAAAAAATATAAAATAGATGTAATAGATATGCTTTTGAGTGGTTTGTTTATAGTCAGAAAAACCGGAACTTATATAATAGATATTAAGATTTTATTAAGGGTGCGAGCTCCCGGGTGAACCTATAAAACCGACTAAAAGCCCAATATCACATTTTATATTTAGGTGGCGGAATTATAGGCCTCAGGATGATGTTTTATTTTTTGATATATTTGATAATGTAAATATAACAGCTGAGGCAGCTGAGGACTTTGACACTGATAAGTTAATATCTATGTATAAGAAAAAAATTAAAATTTATCTAAAACAAGGGACAATGTTTGATATTCATCCTTATAACGATTCAGCATCTACAGAATTAACATTTATGCTTTTGAGGGATAGTTACATCAGATTCTACATATCGGATGAACCTGTATCCTATGATAGAAACAGACTTTTGGATTAAAAGCTTAAATTAAAAGTTTAATTAAAAGTTTAATTAAAAGTTTAATTAAAGTTTTAATTACTATGTGTACCCTGATAATATACTTACTAATTGAAAATAAGATCAAATATGTTGTATAAACAATATTCAAAAGCGTATGTTCAATCATGCATATGCCTATGGCATACTCAAACGGTTGAGTGATTTCAGCTAGGTATTTACCTATGACACTTATATTAAATCAGCTGTAAAACGTAAATCGATCACAAGGAAGTTTAAACGAATTGCACTACAAATGTAAACATATCGGTTAACTTTATGAATGAAAGTAAATACCAATAGAACGACACCGGTGTCGCTTTACATTGAGCTCACAAACGATATTGATTGATAAACTTGTTAAAGAAAATGACACCGGTGTCGTTAGATTTTGAGGGTACAAGTGTACCGAGTGCAACCGAAGACTGTAGGTCTGACTGGGTCAAAGACCTCGAAGGTTTCAGCTTCGCGAGTTAGTATTATAAGTTTAGGGTTGGGTTAATTGTTGGGTTTAAAATCTGTGGATTTTAAATTGTCTGGCATTGGATTTTTTAGAATAGGGGCAAGGGGTCAGTCCGGACCAAAGACTAAATCTTTTTTTGGTTAAACCAAAGGTTTTCATTCGGTTTAACTAAAGATTTAAAAGATTTTCAGGGTATTAAGGGTACTAAGTTAGTATTTTAAGTTTAGGGCAAGGTTAAAGTCCACTTATAGAATAGGGACAAGGGGTCAGGGGGGGTCAAATAACGCTCGCTCCATCATGTTTCTAACTACTTAGCTTATTCTGAATGTGGAATTGGTCCCATGTAAATGTTACAGTTGGTTTCCATAACCCTTGGACCTGGACACAAGATATATCTTTTGGGACCACACATTTCCAGTAGTTTGGGCACAATGATAGATTGTACAATGGAAACTTAACACAAGCTATACCATTAGTTACCTCAGCAATTAACTGTGTGCCACTGTGCCTGAATGCACATTTCTTAATTAATAAAATAGTCGCTAAAACTGTACTTAAAATACTAAAGGCTAAAACGTAATGATCCAAAGTAAGTTCTAAACTTTCAAAAATAGACAGAGATGGTGCTTCTGTGGTTGGCTTTTTGTACACAAATGAAGGTAGGGTGGCAGCATGTACCTGTTGGACAGTTGTTGTTTGTAGTACTGACACAGTGATCAATAATTTTCTTAATTTTATAGACAATAATATCACAATTATAAAGCAAACTGTTGCAACACCAGCAGTACAGTACAAAATTATGTCATCTGTGGTTGGCCAGTTGCTATTTAACAATATATCTCCAGTCAGCAAAGGATCTGTTAATGATTGAAAAACCATAGCATTGTGTTTAGCAGACTGTGCCATTTTTTTGAAGACTTAGATGGGTTTTCCTGTCATTTGCAATAATATTTTGCATAGAATGATTGTAAATTTTGAACTGTGGAACATCAATAGACAAAGGATTTTCAAATAATGAATTTGTATCTATTGTTGTTTATCATTAAAAAATTGTTGCAACAGTGCAAGATTTACTGGATGTAGCAGACTAGTTGTATTCTTATGACAAGCAGACAGTCTAGGTGGTATATAAATAGTAGTTGTAGTGACAGAACATTCACAATTTTCAACCTTCTTGCATTCTTTTGTCAGATTTGCAGTCAAATTCCATGACATCTACATTGTATATTAAAATAGTGCTATGAGAGGATAAATGGTTCAACAAAAATCTCAAATCACATTTATCCTTGTAAAGAGTTTTGTCATTTTCAAAAAGTGCTGAAATACAGCTATCAAAAGTAATAGGAAACAAAGGCTTATTGAATTTACACAGCATTATCTTGCCAGTTTTGCAATTATTTAACTCAGCAGTGCTAAAAGTGCCATAGAATTGTAAATTATCAGTAATTGCAAAAGACCCAGGCAGATCTAACAATTGTGTTGCATGATCAGATGTACTGTTTACTGGAACAGGGAAAGATATAACTTTAAATAATGACAGAGGCTTATAAAATGAAGAAACAGGGAACTTTACAGATATATACAGGGTTGAGCCTTGTCGTGTGAAAATGTAACCTATATTCCTATACACTTCATCAGGATTTGTAAAAATCAAAGAGTAACCTCTATATTTATCATCTAAGGTTTCTTGAATTTTAGACAGGGTATTACTAAGAAGTGAAGGCGAAATTATATGAGGAGATAAATTTCCTTTGATTAAATCATAAATTCCCATTAAAAGTTCATCAAAAGCATGTTCTTGCTTTCTAGATTTTTCAATTTGTTCAGCAACTAACACATTCATAGAAGAAAAAGTCTTTTCCAGATTTTGTAAAGAATTATAAATTTGAGATTGCATGTTTTGTATAGCTAGCTCATTCTGTTCCAAGCCATTCACTATATTAGATATTCGGTCATCAACAGTATGCATATAAGATGCAAGATTGTTGTCCTGATGTTGTATATTATTTACAATGTTTCTTGTGAGCTTATTTAAGGAATTTATATGCCTTGCAAGCATTTCTACATCTTCAGAAGTCGCAGTGCCAAAAATAGATTTGGACAACTTGCCAATAAAAGGAAGTAAAGCCCTACGGGACTTTGACCTACTATGAATCAAAGGTTTTTCTGGTATCAAGCGTTCAATAGTATCAACAGCATTGTTTATCATGATTTCAGTTGAACGTCTGATCTGTTTAAGTTCCAGCAACACTTCATTTATAACTTTACATGTCTTATGGGTTTTTGAACAATCAATTAGGTCCATTTTATTGTGTCCATTAGGCATTTCTAATGCAAAAGTATGTATCCAGCTTTCAGTGGCTAGTTGCATTTTACTGACTGGCTCAAATACAACACCATAGTTCGGTCGCTGCAGCTCTTTTGGAAGATTACCAGATACCGTATGGAGACACAGAACCACAGAGACCAGAAACAGCAGCAGTTTAGTCCATTCAACTAAAAATATAAGAAATTGCGTGTTATCTACCCATGGAAGCAATATCTGCGCACAATATTACATCCTACCAGGAAAGATTGTTGTAAGAAAGAGACAGAAGGAGAAAAAGAAATCACACAACACACTAACTCACACTCGCACATACTACAACAATATTTCACTGATACAGGGACACCATGTTATATTTAAACAGCTACAGTAGCCATATTAAGCCAGAATGGATAAATCCTAGTGAAACTTAGTACTCTTTCAATTATCTGTATGACATAATTCTGTGATCCGAAAGGTAAAATACTTTGAAAGAAGTCCCAAACATAATATTTTACATCATTAAGGACTAAGTATGAAACAATAAGCATCTGAGAGCTCTTAACAGCTATGAACCAGTTGTTTTGGCTTATTTGTCATGAAATTTTATATAAGGCACAAGACTAACATTTGCTGATTTTAATTCATCAAAATTCCTAAACATGTAAAATTTACTTTTACTCATTTGAAGTGTATTGAACTTTAGATTTAGGCTGATGAAAGTACTGATACTGTCTTTTTCGCCTTTTCCCATCCTTTGTATGGGTAATGTAAAATTGTCTCTTTAGTTCTTGAGAGACATCATCTTCATCTTAGCATGACATCTTGTATATTTTGTCTTTCCATTGTAAGAGATAATGTCTTCTCCCATTTCTTTTTCTTTGTCTTAAGATTCTATCTACATCATACCATTTGTTACTATCTCGTTGGGTTTGATTTTGAGAATTTTGATCCTGATTTTAGAATGATCTGAGATTTCTTCAAGAGCATTTTTATTTGGTAAATATTTTACATCACCTTCATTTTGATTTGGGGAATTTTGCACTTTATTTTTAGTTTGTTTTGGGGAATCATGCACATTATTTTGATTTGGGGAATTGAGAACAGTATTTTGACTTATGCCATCAGCCTCATTTTCACCACATTGTGATGTACAAGATTTATTTTGTTTTACTTCTTTCTCAGATTCTTCTGAGACTTTGGGATCAGGATCATTAGTTTGATCCTCACTTCAAGCAGCGTTGTCATCATCATCCAGTTCCATATCATTGTTTTCTTCAGTATCGTCCTTAAAGCAGTGCCTATAAATTTCTGGATCATAATACTTTTTGAGGTTACGGGAACAATCAAAGGATTTGTTGACTTTATTTGTCCTATAGTCTGCTAATTTGTATGTATCTCCAGGACCTATATTAACTATGTAATATGGTCCATCCCATTTCTCCTCTAGTTTAGTAGAAAGCCCTGGTGTATGCTCATGTACTTTTCTGAGGACCATTTCTGCTAACCTGAAGTCAGATGATTTAGCCTTAACATCATGTTTTTGTTTACTTTATTTTTGGGTAGTTTCAGAATTAGCTTTTGCTGTGCCATGAATCAGTTTTAAAGTATCTAAAAGTTCATTTACAAAAAAATTATTTTCAGGTTGGAATTAGATTTACATCAAAAGGTAATCTCATTTCTCCTCCAAAGAGCATTTTAAAAGGACTAAATCCTGATGTTTCAGTATTTGGATGAGACCTCATGCCCATCAAAACAACAGGCAGCACTCTGTGCCAATTTCTTTGGTCCTTGTCAATGTATTTGGCAATGGCCTTAGCAATGGTTGCATTCTGACGTTCAACACAACCATTCGCTTGTGGATTATAGCTTGCGGTTTTATGTCGAGATACCTGATATATCTCGCATATCGCATTCACCACCCTCGATAAGAAGTTGCGACCCCTATCAGTTACAATGGTGTTACTTGCGCCGTAGCGACAAAATATTTCATCGTGAAGCACAGTTGCTATTTCAGTGGCGCTCTGTGTCCTAAGGGGAAATGCCTCTACCCATCGCGTAAAACTACATACAGAAACCAAAACATATACATGTCCTCCTGAAGTTTTCGTTAAAGGTCCTAGGATGTTTATGTGAAGTCTTTCAAATGGTCCTACAACAGGAAGC
The DNA here is from genome assembly GCF_021730395.1 of Mercenaria mercenaria. Lineage (NCBI taxonomy): Eukaryota > Metazoa > Mollusca > Bivalvia > Venerida > Veneridae > Mercenaria > Mercenaria mercenaria. The sequence continues at coordinate 17,844 of NW_026463688.1, forward strand.
GGATTTAGTGGAGTTGCTGATGCATTAGGATCTCTTTTAACCCTTTGACATATCTCACATGACCTAATATAATCCGCAATATCCTGATACATATGTTTCCAGAAATATCTAGATTGAATGATTCCATAAGTTTTCTTAAACCCAAAGTGACCATTATTGTCATGTATTTGTTCTAAAATGTTAAGATTAAGCTTTCTAGGAAGAGCCACTTGCATGATAAAACGTTCATCTGAAGGTTTTTTCTTTGCTTTATTTTGAAACAAATGAACTAAAACTCCATCTAAAAGGTGAAAGTTTTCTTTTTGAATTTGAAGATTTTTCCTACGTTTTGCATCATCAGGTATGATTTCTGAAGCCAAATAGTCATAGATATGTTTAAAGTCAGGATAGTGCTTTTGTAGATCTATTAAGTCTGTAAATGCATCTGCTGTTTCTGAATCAGGATTATCCTTTTTATCAGGAGACTCAGATTCCAATGAACAGACATTTTCATCCATGCCATATTCAATGGTAACTTGGAGCCATTCCTTATTTTCAGTTTCAGCAGAGCAAGGTGATGGAGCAGCCGCCACTAAATTTACATTATTTAAAACATTATCCTCCTGATTGCCTAGTTTTCCACTGTAAGATTCTAAAAGATCCTCTGATTTACTCTTCACACTGTCTGCAACTGCTGCAGGAGCAGAATGTGACTGTAATTCAGTGCACAGTCCCAAACTGTCCCATTCCAGCTCATACATGCAGTCCTTACTCTCTGTGACCGCAGGATTAGGATGAGGCAACAGATTTTCAATACGCTGCCACAAACTATCTTCTGTTTCACTCAATCTGCATACACTCTTAGAGACAGCAAGATCAGAATGTGACTGTGAATTATCATCACACAGCCGCAAACTATCTTCTGTTTCACTCAGTTGACACACACTCTCAGTGCCAGTGAGATTAGACTGCGGCCGTGAATTCTTATCACACAAATTCAGACCATCCTCTGGTTCAGATGCACTATCATTAAGCTCTAAATCTGACTGTTGCTTAATTCTATTATCACTCATACAGTTTGATGCAAACGTCTGAGGGCGTACATTAGTATTTTTCACTTCCAGATTTCTATCAGTGTCATTAGATTGCGCGGTAGCTTCTAGAGTATAACATGAAAGCAGGTCGGCATTATTACTTTCCCCTTTTAGGTACACAACTTCATATCGGTACCCAATAAGAAACATGTGCCACCTGGCTATTCTACTATTCGTAGATGTATTCATTGTATCTAATGTTGTTAGTGCTTTATGGTCAGTTACTATAGTGAATTTTCTGTCAGTTGATAAGTAAGCCTTAAATGTTTTTACACCCTCAATAATTGCTAAACACTCTAACTCCGTTGCAGAATAATTCTTTTCTGGACCATGCAGTGCTCTACCACTATATTCTATAACTCGTTCACGTCCTTGATCATCAAGTTGGCCTAAAATTTATCCTAGCCCAGTTTTTGAGACATCACATGTTAAAATAAATGGCTTTTCCATATCAGGGAATGCCAAAAGTGGGGCAGTTGTTAGTGCAGTTTTTAATGTATTTAGTGCTTTTTGAGTCATCAGACCAAACAAAAGGTTTATCCTTATTCAATAATTCAAAAAGGGGTGCACAAATTTTACTGTAGCCTAATATGAACTTTTTATAATAATTTGTGAGACCGAGTACACTTTTTACACCTTTTTGATCCTTCGGCGGAACTAAATTTTGAATTTTCTCAACTTTCTTTGGATCAGCCTCAATGCCAGATTTACTAAAGATGTGCCCTAAATACAATAATTTTTCTTGAGCAAATTTACATTCAATAGAAAAAAATCTTTATGAATGACAAATCTGACCTTTCAAAGAAAGTGTATAGTGGTGTAAGAAATGTATATAGCGCTGAGCTTTCTAGGGCCAAGGATGAGTATTACCAGAACAAGATTGGAGAAGCAGAAGGAAACATCAAAAAGCTGTATGCCGTAACATCCGATTTACTGGGAAGGTCGAAAGACAATCCGCTCCCATTACACACAAGTGCAGTATCTTTGGCAAATGACTTTCTACGATACTTTGCTGATAAAATAATCAAGTTGAGAAATGATCTTGACAACATATCAACTGAAACACCCAATGGTAATTCTTCCTACTCAAATCCACCTGTGACTATGAATACATTTATTGCGTTCAAACCACTTTCCGAAAACGATATTTTGAATCTTGTATATGCATCAAAATCTACAACTTGTGAACTTGATGTGATACCAACTAAGAAATTAAAGGAGCATTTTTCACAACTTGTTCCCGTTGTGACAGAAATTGTAAATCGATCACTGCTATCTGGTGTGTTCCCCGATGAATGGAAAAGTGCTGTGATAAAACCTTTGTTGAAGAAGAAAGGTCTCCCATTTGAACTGCAAAACTATCGCCCAGTGTCAAATTTAACATTCCTCTCCAAAATTCTTGAAAAAGCTGCACTAAATCAAATCAACAAGCATATTGAAGCTAACAATCTCCCCCAGCTTACCAAAGTGCGTATAGAACATATCATGGGGTTGAAACAGCAATGGTCAAAATGTATAATGATCTTTTGGAAACCATAGATGAAAATCAAATAACAATTGTGGTCATGATCGACTTGAGTGCAGCGTTCGATACCATCGATATCCCGATACTGATTCAAATCCTTCAAGATGACTTTGGTATACATAGCACTCCCTTGAAATGGATAGAATCTTATCTCACGAACAGAACAATGAAAGTTTTAGTCGAACAGTCAGCATCTGACACGGAGCCACTAAGGTTTGGTGTCCCGCAGGGTTCTTGTGCCGGACCTGTGATCTTTACCCTGTATATATCGGCTCTTAACCGAGTGGTGCAGAAATATCCAGCTGATCTCTATGGATACGCGGACGACCACAAGATTGCGTTAAAAATTCAAGCGGGAAATTCTCAAAATGAAACAACTGTTCTTCAACAACTCGACAGTTGTCTAAATGAAATCATAAAATGGATGACAACCTTCAAACTGAAAATGAATCAGTCTAAAACTGAAATTATTATGTATGGAACAAGACAACAGTTAGCGAAATTGGACATCACAAGTGTAAACGTTGGTGGGTGTGACGTAAAATGCGTCGATCACGTCAGAGACCTAGGTGTAACTATGACCAATACATTCAACTTTGACCATCACATTCAGAAAAAGTGTCAGATAGCTCATGTACAGTTACGAAACCTTAGGGCTATACGGAAACATCTCACACAGAAGTCAACTGAATCATTAGTGCATGGATTGGTTCATTCTCACATTGACTTCTGCAACAGTTAATTTACAGAAATTCCAGCGTACCAAATCAATAAACTACAGCGAGTCCAAAATCATGCCGCTAGAGTAGTAAAGAATGCTTCCTATGAAAAACCAAGTACATAACTTCTGAAAGAATTACACTGGCTTCCAGTTAAAGCTAGAGTCATGTTCAAAGTTTTAGTAATAGTCTTCCGTGTCATCAATGGTACAGCTCCAGTATATCTGAGGGAAATGTTTGTACCTACTCGACAACGATACAGACTTCGCTCACAAAGTGACACTAACTTTAACATCCCTAGACGGCGAACAAAACTAGCAGACAGATCTATGGCAGTCGTTGGTCCCAAATGGTGGAACGATCTGCCTAGCTATCTGAAAAACATTCAGTCTGAAGCCAGCTTTAGATCAAAACTGAAAACACATTTATTTAGGCAGTTTTATGAACAATGAGTGTAGTCTTGTTAAAATACAAAATATTCAGAAGTGGTGTAAAATAGTATTTATATATGTCCAAATCTTTAAATCTAAGTTCTAGAATCCTGTTCATATTTTGTATGTATATATGTTAAATGTGTGTTATGTAATTGTTAAGCGCAATAGAATATTTTATAATTTTTGCGCTATATAAATGCCATGTATTTGTATTTGTATTTGTGAAAGTTTAAGACCGGCTTCCTTTATAGGCCTAAGAACTTCATTTATATGGTCTAAATGGTCATCAAAATTACTTGAGTAAATTATTACGTCATTGACATAACATAATATATATTTCCAAGCTATTTGTTTTAGTATTTTCATCATTAAACTCTGAAATGTTGCAGTAGCTCCAGATAGACCAAAAGGCATGGTCTGGAACTCGTAAATTCCATTCTGAGTAATAATGGCAGCTTTGTGCTTGCTGGATTCACTTAAGGGTACTTACCAAAAGGCCTTGCCTAAATCTAACGAACTGAAGTATTGCGGGTTTGCCTCGCCTATAGCATCTATCATATCTGAAAGTCTAGGAAGAGGATATGCTATCGGTTTTGAGATTTTGTTCAATCTTCTACAATCGACCGCGAAACGATATTCTCCCGTGTCTTTAGTATCTGATTTTTTAACTAAGACTACTGGAGAATGCCAATCAGAATTGCTCTCTTTAATAAGATTTTGATCTAACATATTTTTTTATCATTTCTTCTTCTTTTTACGACGCATTTCTGGATTACGTTTATAATAAGGAGTATGCACTGGCTTACTTCCTTCAGTATGTATTTCATGTGTTTGTAAGTGAGTTTTGCCTAAATCATAAGGACCCTTAGGAAACACATCAATGTTATCATTTAAAATTTTCAATAATCTATCTTTTTCATTTTTGTTTAAATTCGAACAAGAAAAATCAAAAGAAATTTCATGGTGTTCAATATTTTTTGTTCTATCCTTGTTCTTACTTTGTTCAACAACTATATTTTCAGTTTCAAATACATTAAAAATGTTCTCCTTTTTGAAAGTTGTGACAACAGCTAAAACTTTATTGCCTTTTAGATAAACATCTTTTTCGGTGGGATTTATTATTTGAATGGCAGTTTTTCCTTTTCCAACAGTTACAAGACTTTTAGCACCAACACTGTTATGATTTGATAGACTTTTAAATGGTTCCAGTAATACCTCAGTACCAGACTTAATGCGAGCAATTTTGGCAGGAATAAGTACTAGCGATTCTGCCTTTATAACTGTAGGTCTAGTAGTTCTAGCATACCCTGTCAGTTTTAGATTACAAGTTTTGATATCTGCTATGGTTAACAATTTTGAAGATAAATCAACATTACACTTGTATTTGTCTAAAAAATCATGTCCAAGTATTGAAGAATGATGTAAGTCTTCAACAATTAAAAAGTAATGTGAAAATTTTGTAGTTCCAAATGCAACATCAATATTTACTGTCCCAGACACAGGATGCACAGTTCCACCTACACCTCTAATTGACTGAAATGTCTGATTGACATACTTAGGTTTCATATTTGCAAAAGCCCTATCAAGAAATACCTTGCTAATGCATGAAACATTGGTACCTGTGTCAATTAAGGCGTTAGTTTTACAATTATTTACAGAGACTGTCACTGTATTTTTCACCATTTCAACAGAAAAATTTGCATTTACCTCAGCCTGCTGGGGCTTCATATTTTTAGCACTTTTGTTTTTCATAGAATTTATACCAGTTTTTGTTTTATGTAGCGAAGCACATTTTTGTATAGAAAAGTCAGTTTGACATTGTACATCTTTAGCACATCTTGACCACAGACTTTCTATCATTGTGCCCATCCACTGGTTTGAGATTATCTCCCCTGCAGATAGGCGCGAGTCCCTAACTCGAATCATTTTGATTTTCCTGAAGTTTATCGCGACCAGTGCGACATTTATTCGCAAAATGATTTTTATAGCCACATTTACTGCAAGTTTTACCCCATGCCTTACAAGATTTAGTTGAAGTACACCTACCTCCGCATCTTGAACAGGCTTGTTCACTCGAGTCTCCTTGCTGGCGGCGATGCTGTGGACTGTTTCCCTGGCTCGGTTGCTGGCAGCGTTCCGGATTCGTCATGATGGTCGATAGCTGGGATACCGCAGCTGTCAAAATGTTCATTGTATTTCCCAGGTCCGCGACATTAGAGATCACCGACGCGATTGGTGCTGTATGACTAACATTAGTCAAACGTCTAGCTAAGTTTCTTACATCTGATAAATTTTTCGGCCCATGTGTAGATATTGTCGAACTTACACTTGGGTGTAATCCGTTCAATGCGATTTGCACTTGCAAGTCTTCTTTGATATTTGTCTTAAATGTTTCTGCTTCCAGACGTGTTAGAAACTGTTCGGCATTTTCACTAATTTCTTGTTTCATATTAAAAATGTCCAGATTTACAGGGTTTTCCAATTTAAATTTGTTTGTCAGCAAGGTTTTAAGCTGGTCTAGGGTTGTTGGTGCAGGTGACTGACTTTCATCATAAAGTCTGGCAAAGCCACCTAAGTGCCATGCTAGCTGTGCTACCGCTTGATCATCTTTAATGTTTGTACAAGTACAATATTGATCAAACCTTTTGAGGAACTTCTCAATATCCTCCCCATTTTCTCCATTGAAATATTCCATGTGTAGACTGGCGCCCATGTTGCGTACTGGTGTTATCGCAGCTGTTGAAACTGTCGTATTAGTTGATGTTGAAGCTGTGTTTGTGCCAGAAATGGCTGCTGATGAACTGGCGCTGTGCGATGTTGTGTCTGTGTTTGTGGTGGAACTGGCTGCTGACGAACTGGCGCTGTGCGATCTAGTTTGAACAACGTTGACGGCTGATGGTTTTGTCGTCAATACCATTCCGTTCGCTCGCTAATTGAGAGGGCAGGATGAACCTCTGTACCCACCAAGTTTTGTGCGGTTCGCACCGACCTTCACAATGACCCTCTTCCAAGGTATCTAAAAAACCAAGAAGATATAAGTGTCCTTTCTTTTTCTTTTATTTTATTCACAAAAGTATGAATTAAAACAACAGGTTAAACACGTAAAGTCAAAGTAAGAGTGTGATCTTACGCAGGAAAGACACATCCTTTTACAAAAATGCCGAAAGTGTTTTCAACCAATGAAAATTTATGTTACAAAAAGGCTCGAACCTGCGCAACCCTGCGCAGCCAATGAAAATCTCAACTGATAATGTGTAATAAATGCCGCCATCTGAATCCTTATTAAGCTTAGAATCTATATAATGACAAGTGAAACCAATCACAGAGCCTATGGCTTGTCTTCTTAAACAATATCAGTCTGTACATTGCAGCTAATAAACCATTTTTGCTTTCATTTCAAAGACACTTTTACTGAACTAAAGAGCAGTCTATATACTACAATGTTTCAACTCCTTGCCCAAGGTTCTAGAATGATTTTGATGCAAAAAAGTTACAGAGTAGGCCAAAATGCCATACACAAAAAATAAAATTTACAGATTAGGCCAAGATGCCAATTTTGTTAAAATTTGCTGCTAAAATTTGCTGCATACAATTTGCTGCATACAATTTGCTGCTAAAATTTGCTGCATAAAAATTTTGATAGGTTTACTCGCTATAAAGGCGCCGTCTGTTATGACAAACCTGTCTGTCTGAAATTGACTTGAAATACATTGGGTATTGTACTCAGATTTCATAATGTGTTGTAGACTGAAAATTTAAACAGATTTGTATAATTATGTTTTAACGAACAAGACAAGGATTTAAACTAAAAACAATCAATATTCAAGAAGTGTTATACAGGTTATTAAACTTATATTTATCATTGTTTTGAATTTCAGCAACTTCAGGATGTTTTAACGGTTTGAAGGCACTACATATTTAACATTCAATGTCAGTTATTTGCTCGTTTTAGTTATTTATGCTTGAAATGAAATAAGGCTTGTTTCAAATGCATAATTCACAACTATTTCGAACGACTTGTATACCCGAAATGGACTCCGAAAGGTACCCGTGCAGGTTTTTGAAATTTGTATTTAACATGTAAATGAAGTAGCTTAAAATTCCGAAACCTACATTTTGGTATATATCAAAGTTGCGTACAAGTTTATTTATTGAGTAGAAATCTAGCATGCATGAATCTTGAGAACACCTTATTAAAATCATATTAATATATTCGAACCAAATTCATAAAAAAACTCATTTTCTTATATTCAGTAAACAATGAAATAAAATAGAGAGAGAAAAAAAAAAAGAATGATGTTCATTATATAAATAAGCAGCTGCACATTTTTTTCAGCATTTTCTTTTCGATAAAACAGTTTCAAAGCGACACACATCGTGGTGTGAGATTTAAAAAAAATCCTATATTCATCATTATGTCACATATTTGATGTTTGTTTTGTGAACAGGCTCAATCAAACCGAGCCTGCAACATTTTCGTTTTTGTCGTGTTGAGCGACCTGTGAAGTTTCCACTTTTTTCTATTTAATTATCACAGCAGCGTTGTTTGTGCCGTGTGGCGGCCGTAAAAAATCTCCCCGACATTCAATCAGGGCTGTTATAGGAGAGATCGCCCTGACGTCACGCATCAACACCTGTTTATCTTGTGGTGGGCCAAACAAAACATTTTTACATCGTTTGTGTATGGAATCGGAATTTTTAATTTCTAATAACTTTTTCGTTTATTTGTGGATTTTAAAAATTCAAAAAGTTTTGAATTGCTTACGGTTTTCATATTTTTTTATTCAAATATCTTTTGAAAATGAATAACTGTTTTAAATGACAAATGATTTAAATAGCGGCGTAGCGATGCTCCAAACTTTGAGAAAAAACACTGTAAGTTAAGTGTTCATAATTAATTCATTTTACTTCAAAATAATAATTAAAAGTTATCAATAAATTGCTTGTTTTATATCCTTTCCATTGATCAAAAAATTATTGATATCATTTGTGTTTTAAGAAAGTTTAAGCCGCTAGAAAAACATCACTGTTAACAAAAAAACATGGACGCTCGGCGTTAGCCCACCCGATCTTTGTCTTATCAGTTCTAAAAATAGAATATACAACGGATTTGTGTACAAACACGATCTCTCACGATTGGTACTGATTAGTTTCTCAACATGACCATTTCGGCCTGGGTGGTTCCAATACTCCCGCTTTCATAGCCTTGGGTATTGTATAATCACCCCTTGGATATGGTGCCTGCTTTTTAATTTTTCTTTGGACAGTTCCTGTGATACGCAGGCACCATAACCTCAGATCCCCTTCCTAAATTCCAGTTTGTTTAGTTCTGCCCATTGTTTTCTCGTTTGGGGCAAACCCTTTTCTTTATCTGGGGACCAAATGCCGCTCTTCATGGAATTACACGCCGCAACACGTGTATCATTGAAGGTTCCATGTTCACCGCCGTTTGAATACATCTGCGGATGTCTCTAAATTGCTTTTTTGTACTTTTAGCATGTGTAAATGTTGATTTCTGCTCAACCCGGGGCTAGAGGGCGTGGACGGTAGCATGAATTTCCACTACCGTCCATGAATAGGCTCAATCAAACTAAACCTGCAACATTTTCGTTTTTGTCGTGTTGAGCGACCTGTGAAGTTTCCTCTTTTTTCTATTTTATGTGTGGCAAATTCATTACACAACATCCAACAGGGCAGGCTAATGTACTTGCCGTGTTGATATTACTGGCGCAAGAACTGTATGTTTAAGGTCACGTCGAATAGCCTTGTTGTTGGGTCGCCCCTTTTACAAAGGTTAGTCCAGCTAAGGACAAGGGGGTCTCTAGTTCAACTCTTCCTTGGTAGGGACATTTTACACCTACATGGCGTTACAGTATTAATCCGATAAATTAAACATAAATTAAAGGACCAGCATAAAACGAAACAGGGAATAATCCTGCATATGTCGTCGTGTGTCTACATTTATAAAAATGGTAGTCATTGCTCCTATTCTGTCTAAAAAGCTGCTTGTGTGTATTGAATTTTTGCCATTTGACTGAGGCCAAAATTTTAGAGGTTGTCAAATTGGGGGCCTGATGTATACACCTATGAAAATGGATAATTTTACAGTCTTTCTGATATTAACCCATTATATTTAAGACACTTAGAGAATCTGGAAACAGTTTATTGTTATTAATATAAATTAACTATTATCTCTGTATTGTGGCTGAGCTATCAGTCCATTGTATCAAGTAACACCAATTAGAGATGAAACAGACAAAGATTTTTGGCATTCACAAGGCCAAACTTACAGATAATGGACAAAAGTTTCTTCGGATGAATATGGCTCGAAAAAGGTATGTATTTATTAATTCTCAATAAAAACCGTTTATGAAAATAATCAAAATTAGCAATTTGTAATATTTATATATGTGTCTTTGATATAATGCCATACTAGAAATATAAATATTTGCTAATTTCCCTTACACTTTTTACTAATCATTATGCTGTCCCATATTTGGGACGCTAAGCGCTTATATATTCAAAATGCGATATATTATTATGTATTTGAACCATATCAGAATGTTTTATACTTATATTTTATATACATTTGTGTTTACAGATTCACCCTAAACGAGGTGTTAAATCTCCTTGAAGACGACACAGACATCAAGAAGCCAATATTTATATGACTGGGCCAGAGGATGCAACAAAAAGTGACGAAGATAGTGGTGTTGAAGATCTTGGTGGCAACATAAACACTCTGACAGGAAACCAATTACGCGCGGATGCGACAGTTTCTGTGCGAAATGCGACAGGATCAGTCTCTAACTTTACTGACAGAGAAGACTCAGAAACCTCAGGGGATGAGGAAAGTGCGTCCTCATCAGGTTCTGGATCCGATGCATCTGATAGCACTATTGACTATGATGTTCAGCTGCCTGTAAAACAGAATCAGAATGAGCAAGGAATGCGTAATGTTCCTAGTGAAGACAGACGCCAACCTGCACCACGCCGTCACTGGATAGGACAAAGTAACAGCGGTGTACAACAGGTGCATGGGGGTGTTGATGGTATGGATCAAAACGTAAACACGTACAGAATTGGGATTCGAATCAAAAAATAGTGGTGGGCGCTTTTCGCATTTATTCCTGATATGGTGGTGCAAAATTCATGGATTCTGTACAGATTATCCATCAAATATCAAGTCCAATCCCTAGATCTGCTAGATTTCAGGCGGGAGATACGCAAAATATATCTAATGCAATATTCACAACGGGCAGTGCGAGGACGTCCGATGGGAAAGGTCTTACATCTCAATCAAAGAGTACCAGCAGCTGTCCGCCAAGACAGTCGTGATCACTATTTAGCGCCACGCAAGACACAGAGAAGATATGCCTGTTGTCGGGGAAAGTCAACACGGATCTGCGTGAAATGTAATGTTGGGCTTCATGACAGATGTTTCATAGCGTTTCATCGCCAGTGATAAATGTAAAAAACACTATAGACTGTAGTGGCAGACGTGTGTAAACAGCTTAAAACATGCAGAAGCCTTCATGCATGCTTATTTACTAGTGCCTGTATGAAGAAAAAGAAATGGAATTTTAATGAATATTGATAACTCGAGTGTCTAGCGTCCCAAATATGGGACATGTGTGATGCCGTCAATTCTGGGATGTCGAGTGTATGTAGAACGAACGTTTCTGTGCAATTTTACTATTTTTATTTTATCCACAATAGATCTAGTTCACATTAACAAAAGGTATACATTTATAACAAGATAAGTAGTCAGTTTTTGAACACTTGTTATCCAGTTAATATAATTAGATAAGAAATTTAGTGTCACTTTCAACGTCGGTTAACCGAACTAACAAGAAATAAAACATTAAAGTATAAACGCTTGTTCTGTGGATGTCCACTAACTAACTGTCTTTTTACCTGGATGCTGCATTATTTCTTATCTTTTCAATTTACGATTTTCAACCAATGAAATCACAGATTAATATCTTGACAACCAGTATATTCGAATTATGCAAATTATTCTTATACAGCCTTCTTTAGATCTTATCACATGTATGATAGTGATCGAAGGAAGTGGCAAACAATGGAACAAAGACTTTGTTAGAAAATTATCTATACTTCGCACTCTTGCATTTCTTAACAAATAATCAGCTTATTTGTCAACAAATATTACTGAATCTAGCAACTTAAAAGTTTACAGCAGGACACTTGCCCCTCCGATATTTATTTTCACACCGTGAAAATGCAGTTTCATTTCATGTAAGCGAATTTTAGGGAAAACGTGATGAAATAATGAATAATGCACGGGGGGGGGGGCACCTGGGATCCTCCTCCACCATCAAGCCTGGAAAGTTGCGATATGACCTAAACTTGTGTAGATGCGATTTATTACCAAACAGATAAATATTAAATATTAAATATATAAATATAATCTTCGTAAGACCTTTTTAGACTTTTATACTTGAGAATCCTGGTCAGTCTATTTATCTTTTGAAGATGTCATGCCTTTAACGGACCTTTTATGTTCGCCGCAGATGGTCAGATATCAGCATACAAGCTTCACGGGCTGAAGCAATGCTTCAGTTAGCACCAAAATATCTCTATTGTGACCGTGACACTTATTATGTATATTTAATTCATTTACACATAACATTAATTGAAGAACAAATTCTATCGAATATATAGATGTTTGGTTTTTGCTTCACGCCCGTTTGCGATGATAAGCCGTTTGAGCACAGTCGTTTTAATAATTTTATACATTGGTTGCATTTATTTTTGCAAAATAAGGAGTTTCTGCATAATTGCGTAAAATATATTAGTAGATATTTCTATGAAAACCAAGTGTTTTAAAGTTCACGGAATGATCAAACTAAACAAATAAGAACACTCTAACGAAACTTGCATTATAATCACCAAGGCCTTAAAGTTTAGATAGTCTAATGTCAGACCAGACGTCACTTAGATCTTAGTCTATTTATGTACATTTCGTGTTTTGAATATACTATCGCATCTTAACATTCATACATTGTGTTATGCTTATGTTTATTTTGTTTTTCTCGCATCTTTACATGTTTATGTTCATACGTTTTCGTTGTATCGATAAGTTTTTCATGCTTGAGAAGAATAACATTTATGTTATGATTATGTGTTTGTTATCAATTTTCCTTGTTAAGTGCGAGAACGATAGTTCTGAGAATTTCATTCATCCAACCATCAACGAATAATATTTGTTTTTGTTTATGTTTGCAGATTAAAAAAAAAGAAGCATTGAACGCGAAATGACTTTGAAACGTAAAGGAAGACGAACGTCGGGACAAAAATCAAAGCGCTTTAAATCACAGGCGGTGATAGGTATGCTTCTACATTAGATAGAATACAATTTATACATAGAAAGTTAAATCACCGTTTCAACTTAAAAAATAATTTAAAAAAAATATTTCTGCTATGATTTATGAATTACTTTCCAAATGTATTCTTATATTTCTTCTGGTCAGATCAAAGCTTATAAATGAAGTACAAAGGAGTATAATGTACTATTCATCACACTTGTGCACGTATGCAAATACTGCAAATGTCTTTCCTACCTTCAATGTCAAGATTTATTAATTTTTTTTCGAGAACAGATTGAAAAAAAAAAGAATTTTTCTCCTGAGCAAACTACTGTAACAGACATTTGTCTAAATCCAATAGTAGACAAACAATGACCTGCAATATTTGTATATGTATATGTACGTTTGAACACACATATTACACAAATACAATGATGTCTAATGAATAATTTGCAGACAAGATGATTAATTTTCAGTTGTGTAAATTTATTCATATTAAGTAAAGATTGCAAAGATTGCTGGTGCCTTCAATTTTCAAAGTGAGACAAACATTATGAAAAGCGGCTTATGCATTCATTTCTAAGTCCTCCAAATTACAAAAGATTCTTTTTAACTAGTATTGATATTTTAATGATTAGTCTTTAGAAGAAAAAAAAAAGAAATAACTTATGCCTCTGGTTAACATATATCGTCAGGTATCAAGTTGGGTAAGGTAACGATGAAAAAGAAATTATAACTGAGAAAAAAATAAAACTGTGCAAGTTACAATTATCAAAATTTCATACCAACTTTGATTATGTTTAGCATCTCTAGCGTTTATTAATCAGACAGTGATAAAATATATCTACGTTCAACAAAAGTATCAATAACGGTGCAAGTTTCTCACAAATGTAATTTGTCTGTAAAGGACTGTGAAGGACTTCCAAACTTTCCCTCATTTTACAACCATGACGATGCTTGCCATTTTGATTTTTCTGAAAGAAAAAATGCCAAATGTGATAAGATGTCACACAATGGATCCTCATTAATTGCATCCTAAATAATTGATAACTACAAGAATGTCCTTGTGAAATATACTCCATTGCAAGGTTCATTTCGTATATCTGATGTCATAACTCTGACTGTAATCTTGAGAGAATATTTTCCATTTTTACTTCGAAAATGGCCAAAAATCAACATTATATATTTTCTACACATATCCGTGCGTTTGATGGAAACTTCGCACAAACCTTAAAGAGCATATTGTTAGCTTAGTTATAAACTTGCATAACAAGACAAAATTACTTTCACTTTTTACTAAGAAAATGTAGCATAACTGTGTATGTCTTGAAAAAAATCTCCGAAACTAAGGAAGGTACTGTTATGAACTTTAAAACAGGTTGTAAGGATCATAAGGCCAGTTCATGTCCATGGTCTCATATTTCGTACTTTAATTTTGACAAAAAAACTTCCCTTTTTGCATTTAGAAGTGACCTTAAAGTAGTATTTTGTTTAGTAAAACCTATGCCTTTTCACACAATTTTGAATAATAAAAAAGTACTAAACACTTCAACTAAATTACCAATGTCCAAATAATCAAATAATAAAACATGAAAAAAAAGTGTACACGACATTTGTTGACTTGAAAAAAATGCGTTGACTGTAGAAAAGGTATATGGTTTAAATTAATGATATATGGAGTTTCATCTAAGCCTGTGTACATGTAATACTGTAGAATTATGTGTGAGAGTCAATGGATTGCTTACTGATTATTTTGTGTTTTATATGAGTGCTTCACAAGGGAAACCATTCTCCATTTTCCCAACATCTTTTAGTACTTTTCGTATGAACGAACACTATACAATCATACTGTAGAGAGGTGTAGCCTTAGGAAAAATTTCAAAACCACATGTTGATTCGGTTCTTTTGAAAATGTTATAAGAAAGACCTAGCCAATGTAGGGATAATACACTTTTTTTGTGTATTAATATCTGCAGAAGCCCGCGGGATTGTTTTTGACCGGTCTCGGTCACAAACATATCCCAAGGGTTTCTGCAGACGTTAATACACAAAACAAACGTGTATTGTCGCTATTCTTGCATAAAAAAACACGACAACTAAATGCATTGTTTTCATATGTGATGACTACGATTCCGGTACATTTTTTAGTTACCATTCGGTTGTTCTTGGAAACGGTAAACATGTTTTAAATATCCATAACCGGGACACACATGTCAACAACACTACCAAAAGCGTGATTTGAAGTTTTTGAGCATCTTATTTATATTTCTAGTTATTACAAACGTTACATTGCCAATAATTTTGCATATAACTTAAAAATTTAATTAACAGGAACACAATTTTAAGAATAATAAATTTACATTCGAACTATTTTGAATACGAACACATTTATAGTACGAATGAGTACGAAGGAAGTGACTAGCTTTTGAGGTTTATTATATGAATTCTGCGAAAAACTAGGTAAAAACATACCGACTGATACGAACAATTATCATTAATATAAAACCTAAAAAAAGAGCAATAGAACAAGTTACACATGATACTTAAATAATAAATGTTTTCAATGCATTGATTACTTGGTGCAAAGGTGCAAAGTTGAAATCGTTTATTGAAAGGTAGACAAAATTGTGTCCTGACTCTCTCAGAGACTTCGGAGCAAACGTCCAGGGATGTCAGATTTGCAGGAAAATGTGCGTGTGTGCGTGCGTGCATGCGTACGTGTGTGTGTGTTCGTGCGTGCGTGCGTGTGTGTGTGTGTGTGTGTGTGTGTGTGTGTGTGATCTGGTTTAACGTCTTTTTCAACGGTGTCTTGTAGCAGTGAGCACATTACCAAGTTTTTTAGTGCTGTCCTTGATTTAAAGGAAAACCATTTTCTTAGTCAGTAACAGTTAAAAGAATTCTACATAGCATGCTTTAAAAAGCCAGAGAGAACCAGATTCATAGTTTTCATCTTATGACAAGCGCTTTGCTGAAAACGCGATTTTATGTTAAGTAAGACGTTTGAAATAACAACTTAATTAACTGTTGAGACAAATATTTTATTTTACATCTAATAGAAATTACAGAAGTAGCGAAGTCAGAGCGAGCAGCATCGGCGGAAAAAGAATCAGCGAAGCCAGAGCGAGCGGCATTGGCAGAAATAATTAAGTCATGTTCAAAGAAGAAGAAACTTCCTGAAGCAGAACACTTACATAAGCTATATGTTGAGGATAAGGATAAGTCCGAACGTAATGTGGTTGAAGACGCATGCAAACATATTGCAAGTCGACTTGAAAAAATTGACGGCGTTATAGAGGCAAGGATCGGGTACAGGGAAGAAGATCTTGTTTGTCACTGTGTAGTGGACAAAGACGTGAAAATACCCGACGAATTTGAGGGATACACTATTGAATGCAATCATATCAGCGAATTTAATAAAGAGGATAAAGCAGTTCTTGATAAAGAAAGACAGAACAGTCAGTTAATACCAACGGTTAGTGAAGACTTGTTAAAAATCATAAATGAGAAAAGAGACAGTTTGATGAAGAACCATAGTAATCTTATTGGAATTTCCTTCAGCATGCACAAATCAAAGCTTTACGAGAAAAGAGGTAAACATACATGTGACGACAAGCCATGTGTCGTATTTAATGTAAAAGGAAAGGGGGTCATTCCTTTATATGAAGAAATGTTACCAAGTCACTTAGGGTCCTTTGACACAGATGTGAGAAATTCATATTTTGTCAGAAAAGTCGGTGGAAGTCCAAGAGATCTCCATATTGATATCAAAATAGGATGCAAAATAAGTACCGACACTGGTTCAGGCACTATTGGAGGATTTGTCGAACATAAAAGCGTACCGATGGCGATCACGTGCGCTCATGTCATTTTAGATAATGATGAGTTGGGCCGTCTCAAAAAAGATCCTAAAAAGGTGCCTTGGGGAAAACGCTGCTACCAACCCTCTAAGAATGGGTCTAATATGATCGGAACACTACATAGTGCGACGTATAACAAGTACGTAGATGTGGCATTTGTGAAATTGGATCCGTCTAGACTGCCAACACAGGGAGTGTTTCCAGACGTTAAAGATAAGACAGAGTGCAGTAATCCTTGCAATCATTGCTATGGTGTGTTTTGATTATAATCAACATTTTTTAATATTATTTTTTTTGATTATGGCGAATATAGTTTAGAAACACATTATCTATTGTTAAGACGACGCGCATTTTACGACTTTTCTTGAATATTAATTTTACAAGCCGACCCTATTTCAGTCAGGTTGTGTTATAAAACTCCTGCATTTGTATATCTTTAAAGCTTGATTGAATATTGTACCGCCTTTTAACGTATACGCATAACCTTTTAATATTTAGTTTTTAAGACTCATATTGTTAAAATTTTACACACTTCAGTTGATTGAATATGTGCATGTACATGGTTTGCCAATTATATTTTCTTTTAAATTAAAGAATATTGACAATGAACCTTTTATTGCTTCCATGCAGTTGCTTCTTATAAATAATGATAAATAATAATTAGGTTTTATCAATGTATTAATAGGATATTGTCCTGATATCTCTTTTAGGAATAGCAAAACAAATTATACTATAACACTGGTGAAGTAATACGTCCAGAAGATGTGTCTAAAGAAAGTGTCATTATAAAGTATGGATATAAGACTGGTTTCACCAGGGGACACATAAGTCAAAGATCAACTTCTGTTCGTTTTGGTGAGTTAATGAAAAATCAGATTGAAGTTGTTTCTGATGACATTTTCCCCTTCAGTAAAAGTGGTGACTCTGGATCATTAGTATTTAGTGTAGATGGAAATAAACGTGTGAGAGCAATAGGTATTTTAGTAGGTGGTAGTCAAGGGAGAGATTATGTGACACCAGTAACAGAAATTCTCAAGAGTATCGGTATGCAAAAGCCATATTTTCTCAAACCCTTTCATCCAATTATGCAATACTTGAAAAAATAAATACTTTCTTACGTGTCTTGATAGTGATGCTGTTAAATAAGTCAAACAATAACACTTAGAAGGTAAGATAGGTGAAGCATCATTCTCTAAATGTTTCATATGATAATATTTGAATGACATAGCTTTACCTTGACCTTTTGACATTGCTTCTTACCATGTTAGGTGACGATCCGGAAAGCAGGTCATTAAGAGCTATTTAAAGCATTTTTCTATTGGTTGCTGTAATAGCCCCAGAATGCATAGTCATGAGAGCAAATTTGAAAGAGGTCAATGCAAGGGTGCTAAATATCAAGTTGCTCAAAAGTTCATGAAAGAAGTTGTTCTTTAAATCAAAATGATAAAGGTGCATCCAATATTACTTCAGACCAAGGTAAGCGAAAATTATTCAAGCGTTTCATGAGAAGTAGCTGTTTCTTTATTTGTTAATCGAAACCATTTCAACAGGATTGAGGGACGAACATGCAGGATGCTTTGTGAAGATCCCTCGAGTGGTTCATGAGAACACGTCCTTTCTATGCTGTTTATATTTCAAGCTTTGTGGCCTCTTGCGAAACAAGATAAGAAAGAATGCAACAGACTCGGTTTTGTTAAATCCATCAACTGGTTCATGATAAAAAATATGTTTTAAAATTGTCTCTTTTTAGCTCATCTCTCGGGAAGAGCTATTATAGTGATCCCTCACCGTCCATTCGTATGTTCGTCTGCCAGTCGTTCGTCCGTCAAAACTTTTCTTTTAATAACATCTCCTCTGAAATTATTTGGTGGATGTCGATGAAACTTGTCCTGGATGTTTCGTGAGTGGTTTTCTTCAACATTTCAAATGGTTTCGCTTGATTGCACCAGAGCTAAAAATAAAAAATAAAAACTCAAAGCGATATCACCTCCTAACCCGCTGGTGTGATTCTGAAATACATGTAATTTCTTACAGATAAACCTTCTGTAACCCACTATCAAGATTTGAAAAATTAGAATTATTCTGATTCGTCAAAAAACATTGTCACCAGAGGCCAAGGTCACTTTTTCATATATGTATATATTGTATGAAACAGCAGGCCTAAGTTTTTAATTATCTTATACAAAATTGATCTTCCTTGAGTACCCTTCATGAATATTGTTCAAATTATTCCGATTCTACAAAATCATGACCGCCAGGAGGCATGGTCTCTTTTCCCTATATGCATGTAATAGAACCTTTAGAAAGATAATTTCACAGACATTTTCCTTGCATCATTATCGTCAAAGACTGTTCCAGCAATCAGTTAACTAGAGTGAGCGATCTAAGACCATCCTGTCCTTTTGTTTTAACTCAAGGACCACTGCGCGAGGAACGAAGTCATTGTCTCAATATTTTTGCCAGCTAGGGTAATGGGGGCTCGTATTTTCAGCTCGGATTTTGAAACAAAAAGGCGAGATTTTATTTCTAGTTTTGCTTTACTTGACATTTATTTATTGCTCAAAGTATTAATAATTGATATAAATGCTTAAGAATTACTACTATAATCATGCAGGTTATTTAACGTTTGTATCAAGATGTATCGTATTTCACCCTTTCATTCTCTATAAATAAGGTGAATATAGAGTTATTAAGGCAGACCGTGAAGTTGATACACCGGAAGTCATGACTTAACGTCAACTATCCGGAAACCTGGATCCAGCATTCGGACAAGCTAAACATGCTCCGAAAAAGATGGAAACCCAAGCGCTAATTTATAGAATCAAAATCACTGTTATCTTTCTTGAGACTGAACATCATTACAACATTGTTGATATATGTTGAAATTTAACCTAACATCATCAAATCAGTTTAAAATATGGAACTGTCTATAATCGTTGGCATATGTCTAAAAAATATACACCTGGACCTTTTTACTTAGCTGTATGATAAAGGATAGGTAATTTTATAAATGTGAGAAGTTGTTTCTTTAAAATCTACAAAAGTATTACTATATATGCGAGAAAGTCATCATATTTAAGGTCTGGATATATGAACTGTGTTCCCATAGACTTCCATTAAGAAAACTTGAAATCCAATGTGTTCAAAGCAGTCCAACAAGAAATCGAGTACACGATCAATCGAATTTGTTTACAGAATATTTTTTAGAATAAAACAATGCTTTGAAATATCAAAGTTAAATGACTTTCTACACTGTAGAAAATTGTTAAACCGAAGCATGCAGAACTATCTTAAACATAAGTTCGTGATATTGTTACTAGGTACGGCAAAAATTGTATCATAGCTGTGTAATGGCATGACTGCGTATGCTTTTGAAATATCTACTAAAAATGAAAAGCGAGATCAAACATGTATGTTTGTTTTTCAAGTCTAAATTCAATTTTTGACTTAAAATTTCCTACTCATATAGACTTACATCTAAGGTATCAGTTACGTCCCTAAAATATATGAACTGTGTGCTGTGTAATGCGTGCTACTTGTATGAACTCTCCTTAGTCCTAGCCATTTGTACGAGTTTTTTTTATTGCTAGTTATTGACATGAAAATTGTTTACTGCTAGCTATTTTATATATATTGTTTATTGCTAACTACTTGCATAAACTGTAATGTTTGCTAGCCATTGTTATGAATTTTGTTTATTCCTAACTGTGTATACTGCTTAGTATTGCTAGCCATTTATTGAATGTGGTTACTGATAACTATTTGCATGAACTTTTTTAATGGGTAAGTTGCTATTTTTATGAAATGTGATTGTTGCTAACATTTTGTATAAACTTTGTTCATTGTTTGCAATTTTTAAGCAATGTTTCAAGATTAACCATTCTTATGACTCAGATAATTCGAATAGTACTCTTTTGAACTCATCGTCCAGTCCGGGCAAAATGTCTATATTATGTATTTTGTTAGATCACGTAATATATTCGAACACCGATGAACTCGACCATCAGACGTTTTTAATGTATTTCACAACTTTTCCCTCGAACAGACAGACATGCAAAATATTTGCTCTAAGAAAGTCGCCTTGGTAGGTGCATATGTTTCACACATTGGCCCAGTTGTTCGGAACTTTAACAGGCGATTAAGCTAACGGATGATTAACTTTGCGGTTTGTTTTTCGAAATTTCAGATGACTCGGAAACAAATGTATTATGTAAGAATTATGGACACTGAAAATATTTTTATGATGAAATCAAAACATCATACTAAAGTTTCCCATCAAGTCTAGTATTTTGAACCTAAATTTAACCGTGGGTCGGTTTAACAGCCGATTAAAGTTTCGAACAACCCGGCCCGTGTGTGATACGCAATTAACGTTAACTTTGTTTGCACTAATAATTCAGTCTTATTTTGCGTTCAATGCAGTGTCTTTTATCACAAATGATAATTACTATTTTCAGCGAACGATTGTTTAAATTGATACACTTAACCAAAACAACTGCGTACAAATTGAAGTTTGTTGCGTGAGTGTCAATTATTACTTTGAGACTTTAGCGAATATAAAATGCATATACACCTGTACTTGCATATCAAATCAAGTATTTTCGTGTGTCATCCATAAAATGTCGTTCTTTGAGAACAAGAATAATTTTGAACAAAAGATGTTCATTATGTGCTACAAACATAAATCATTTAAGAAAGCGTGCAGGTAAACAAAGCACTATCAGTGACTTTTTAAAGTTTGAATGTTCGACCAAGGCAACGCGTTATGATATTAAGATGAACAGATCATTCTGAATAAGATTAGGCAAACTATTTCTTTCATTTGATTTCTAAATATATATCTGCTAAAACAATTGTGCAGTGATAGTTGCAAACATGTTGTTTATCCATATTATGAACATGCAATTTACATGAACTTTAGTTAGAAAACTTTCGTTAGAAATGTCAAGACAAGTAATGCTTTTTTAATAAAAAGATAGTTATTATCAAATTTTGTAAGTAAATTAATTTTACATTTAAGAGTTACGTGTAACTGAAACTATATATGCAAAACAAGTTTGGAATTATTATCATTAAAGATGAAGAATTGTCATATACTTAATTTTTCCCCTAATAATAAATCATAAATGTTGGAACTCTTCTCAGTTTATATGTATTGTTTACTGTATGTAGCATTTATATCGTCATTCTCTTACCTGTAAAAAATCGCGGCGATCCACCGCAATTCGCCCCGAAACACAGGCGCTGCGATATGTCCTCAAAATACATCGCAATCAATTTATTGCTTTTCGCGCGATGGAAGATATAAATATATTACGGGGATGCATGAAAAAATGCGAGTCCCCGCGGCTTAAAAATGCCCACGCTAGGGTCCAATCGCGAAGAAGCAACTTTGTTTATTGTTAGCTATATTTTTTATTAATTCTGATTTTTTTTTTGCCAGCCGTTTTATTAACTTAGTAGTTTATTGCTTGTTGATATTATGAACTTTGTTATTGCTGGATATTGGCATGAATTTGGCTTATCGCTAGCGTTTTGTTTTAACTATTATACTTGATGTCATATTTTATTTTTTGATGATATTCTCGTATTATGCCCTGTTGAATATCTGATCTTTAAACTCCTCTTGTTATATTATGTTTTGTCAAAGTATCTGGTATTCATGGCGTTAAACCTTTAATTTCGTTTATTTTCAATTTTCATTTTTTCTCAGCCCATGGATGCTAATGCATTTTTACTTGAAATAATTGTGTTAAAAATCTCTCTCATGTATATATATTATTGGATATTTGTTGTTCATGTATATACGTTATGCTCTCCACTATTGTAGGAAATAAATAAAGAAATTTATAGCATGACTGGAGAGATTCATGATGCGTGAAACATAAGTAAACTTGAAGGTTGCTATTTTAGAGCATCGTACAGAATCAGCTTGGGTTGACACTATTTAAAGCCCGACAGAGCGGTTACATTTTTGGCTCTACGAGTAGGGTATATCAATTAAAGTTTACCCTGGATCATACATTAGCCAGCTGACAATTTTAGCAAATGAAATGTTTCGTCATGTCATACAGAGACAGTCTAATTACAATATACAAATGTAAGGTGTAAATTAGTTGCTTTCACTTAATTTTGTCGTAGGAACATTTTCCATAAATAAATACTTAGCTATGACATGGCATATGTAAGTGTACTCAAGATTTCTGTAAACAGTACTCAGACAACAGAGAACAGATCATTGTTGATGCAGTTATATTGTGTATGGGAACTAAAAGTAAAACCAAAGCCAGCCAGAACCGAATAAGTTTTTAAATTGTTTTCTTCAGTACCAATATTTAGTTATATTTGAGTCAGGTTTATGACGGCAAGTGCTAGACGTAGAAAACGTTTTTAGTTTTGTATACTTTGAAGAATAGTAAATACCTTTTGTCACTGACTTCTTTTCAAAAGTCAGACATCAAAATGGCATATAAACGCTATTTCGTACTTAAATGGAATATATACATCAAAAATTACACTTAAAGGCACTTTGTTAAACATACTGAAGGAAATCATAATATTCATAGTTATACTGGGAATATACATTATGATAATTTATACAGTTATAAGTTACACACTTTGTAATAAAAGATATAGACTAGGTTGAGAATATATGAAATTAATATCTTGAGGGTATGGCTGAGCACAGGGTTAACATCCATAAAGAGGTTCAGTAACCATGCTTTCACCTTACCTAGTTTTCATATTTTCAGCAGATTCAAAGGTAAATTCTTGAATTTGAGGAAAACATGGAACTGAGACTAAACTAATACTGTACCATCGCGGGATGTCTGTGGAAATTAGTGATATTCCGTGTGTGGAAAAATAAGTATGGCCATTCTTTTTTATGGTGTTAGGGACCTACCAAGGGCAAGGACATGTATATATATACTAATCAGTGTTTTGCTTATTATGTTGAATAATTATATTGATATCAAAATTTTTAGATAATTGTTAATTTGATATCAATGTCTTTGATGTAAGATTAGATATTTTAACATTGCTTATTATGTTGAATGTACATGTTGATGTCTACAATTTTGAATAATTGTTAATGTGATATCAATGTCTTTGATATAAGGCTAGGTGTTTTAATCATTACTTTGCTTATTACGTTACATATATGGGCATCTACAACTTTAAATAGCTGTTAATGTGATATCAATGTCTTTGATGTTGAAGTGTGAACTGATCAGTTTGATATATAGCGATATAGAAAGATATAGTGATGTGACGACATCTAATAATGGGATATCAGGATGTAATGACATCTGAATGATATTCGATGGAATAGGTGGTCCAGTTTTAAAACTGTGTCAAATGTCCGCTTAAAAGTCCCTCCGGTTCCTTTGAGACACATGCTTGATCATATTGTTTGGGCGCTGGCGAAACATATGGGGCTGATTATTTGACAATTGTGTCTTATATTCAGTTGTTTGACTGTTTAAACTCCTCAGGTTCCATAAAGAATTATGCCGGACTGTTTGATTGAAGTGCAGAGTGGTTGCGGATTTGACTAATTGTAAATAACTTGTAAAGAACAGATGCTAGGTCATAATGGGGTTTTGGTATTTCTGAGTTAGCTTTGACCGCTATAACCGATATTTAAGTTTAATATTGCGAGGATTGGCCCCTAAATTCTCCACATTAAGGAATTACACCTGTCCATTATGATCTCTTGCTGTTTTGGTCAGCTTTGATTACCTATTGATGATTAGGTTTTGGTAACAAGTTATGAATCATTTTAATATTCAAAAATCATGTTGTTACTTCATTGTTGGACATGTTAGCATAATTATGAAACATAGGGCCCATGTTCATTAACTTGCTGCATGTATAATTCATCTCTCATAATTTTATCTAGAAAACATTCATTTGTTGTTTTTTTTCTCCTTTACTTAGAGGGGAGGAATTTAACGGTTTTGACTTTTCTACATGATAATTAGAAGTTTAGTAACTCTAACTTAATTCTGTTATCGTATGAATTAATTCCGTTTTATTCTGAATATTTAATTTAGGTTTGTTTCACAGCAAATCTATAGTTTGTTAAAATTTCATGTTAATTCTTAGAGCAATTATATTGTATCTTTAAATGAAAGAGAGTTGTATTTATGATATGAGTAAGAAACTTGAGCCGCGCCATGAGAAAACCAACATAGTTCTTTTGCGACCAGCATGGATGTAGACCAGCCTGCGCATCCGCGCAGTCTGTTCAGGATCCATGCTGTTCGCTAACAGTTTCTCTAGTTCCAATAGGCTTTGAAAGCGAACAGCATGGATTCTGACCAGACTGCGCGGATGCGCAGGCTGGTCTGGATCCACGCTGGTCGCAAACGCTCTATGTTGGTTTTCTCATGGCGCGGCTCATTTATTGTTTACGAATAAGTTAATAAAATATGTTGATATGCTAACTTTATACCAATCTGACTAAAGTACATATCCTATTACGCTACGCTTAGGATCTGCTATTGATAGCCTCGTTCTGACGACCCTTCCGCTAGCCCATCAGAAGGCTTACTTATAACATTTTGTAAAAATAAATAATTTATATTTACCCTGTTTGTTTCATAGCTCCGTCGGTAGGACACTTGCTCTGTAAGCGAATGGTTACACCGGGTTAGATCCCCGGACTGACTGAGAATTTTTCTTACTCTTTGACGTTCTAACAAGTCGTCTGATTGGTTAAAAATAGATTTGCTAAAATAGAAATAGCAATATTGGAAATCCAAAATATACAGAAGACGAATGTGAATGGGTCATTCTCAGATCTTCGTTTAGAAGATCAAGTACCTTAGTCAGATTGACTATATACCAATTTAATTGTTATTTAAAGTTTACATTACTTAACATTTACGATTGTAAGCTGGTAAACAAAAATGTCATCTGCCTGATATTGTGTTTAAGTGACAATAGACAAATTTTGACACTTATTGAGGCAATGAAAAACAGTCTGGTTCTCAAAATTTAGAGTTTCCGGTATTAAGAGTGCTTGTATAATTTACAACCCGCCCGTTTAGCTCAGTAGGGAGAGTGCTGATCTACGGATCGCGAGGTCGTGAAGTCGATCCCCGGGCAGGCCGTATGCTTTCTGTGACAAGGATTCTGTTTTTAGAGGGTCTGACTTTCAGAGTCTTAACTATAGTTTGCTTCAGGTAATGAATATGTAACGAAAACGAAAACATTTAATTACTCTGAAATTGCATAGTGTTATAACGCTCTACCTTAAAGTTTTTAATTACATTTGATGACAGTTGGTTTTTGTTTTAAACTGTTTGCGGCAAAGTACGCATGAACAGTCAGGGAAATCCTTCAAAATGAGTAAAGCATTGGAAACACCATCAAAATGAATAACTGAGTGATGAATATAACAACTGTCTGCCTATCTTGTTATACATATTAGATACCAATGTAACTATTTGTAATTTCTCTTTGTTGGATATACACATGGTTGTGCAATTTACATCGTGATGTATCAAATTTTGTGTGAACCCAGTAATCATCATTTGGTAAAAAGAAATAAAAAGTTACTACTAAAAAAGCCTAAAACTTAAAGTGGCATTTGGCGCATCTTACTGCACATAGTGTGTTTCTGATGAATGTTTTATAAACGTAATTTTCGGTTGTTGTGCATTTAAATCTGTAAATTAACGATAATGTCGCATAAGTATTCGGATTTGATGCTTTAAACATTTGCGATTGTAGATGGTTAACAGAAAAATTGTCACCTGGTTGAAAATTGTCACTATATTAAAGTTGATGCCTTAGAAATAAAGACATCGGAGTAATGTAATCATTATGATAGTTCTTTTCTTCAATTCTTTTTTTTCTTTTTTTTTTCTTTTTTCTTTTCTTTTTTCTTTAGTTAAGTTTGTTGCACGTGTAAAGTATTTGTAAGGTGTGCATATAATAAAGTGCTTGTTCTTTTCTGTGATTATGTTGTGTTCTTGTTTTTTGTTTATTTAAAAAATAAGAGGGCCTTTATGACCCTATATCGCAAAGAGCTGATCTGGTTTACTAACCTAATGTTTGATCCACATGACCCAGTTTCAAACACAGAAGTCGTTAAGATAATAATGCTAACCAATTCTCATCAGCTTTCATTGAAAACTTATACTAATTAGGGTTCATGTAGTGTCACAGACAATCATCATATATAAAGTTTAATTGTTACAGGTATATAGTGTTCACCAGTTATTGATAGGCATCATTTGACTTTCTAAATGTCATTCTGAACTTAATGTTTCTCCAACTGCACCCTTACCATCACACAAAAAGTAAGGTCATCTACTACCCACAAGCAATCATCTTAGGGTGTTTGACAGCAATTTGTATTTCGAACAGTTCTCAAACCAAATGATCTACAAATAGACAGATAGATCAACATGAGAGAAACGATACTCCCGCTTCTTTCAAAAGACGTTAAAGGATGGAAAGGTGGACACAAAATGCATTGGTTGATTATTTAGTGATGGAAAAAACTAGTACAAGATTTGTCCTTTATTCCTGTATCTATACCTGTTCAATCTTTCAAACGATATGGAAATTCTTTGAAATAAATAAAGTTCTAAATTCCACAGAAATATAAAAAGAGAATACTACAGGAATATATAAAATGGAGGAGACCTTGTAATGAGTCTATGATGACTGCCACACCCATAGTGAAAATGTAGTGAAAGTGTAACTGGATTATGTACCAGTACAAGACTGTTCTCCACCGCATTAACTGCCAACTTCCCCACATATATAAGAGGCGGAGGAAAAATGATTTTAGACAAAATATCTTTTACCAAATTGTCACGGAGAACAAACACCGCGACCGAAGGTGAAACCGAAATCCCCATGACCCGTAATCTGCGTTCTCACTAATTGATTCCATACATGGTAATGTAAAGACCCTATCAACGTTCTTGTGTCAATTTAAATATTATGCAGTCCAAACATTTTAAGCTAATACATACCTTGCATTTAAATAAGGATTTTAGATTGAGTATACACCAGCCTCTTCGAAACAAAACCCTATAGCAGTTCGTGCAATGATGATAAGACGAAAGAATAATTACAACGTGATTATGTATCATACGATATGGTACTATTTATAGCTTTTGTTGCACACGCTGTATGAGGACTAACTTTACTTTGTATTTATTTTACCTTGTTTCATTTGAGGGAAAACAGCCTTATTCAATTTGGCCTTTCTGGTCCAAGACATTCTTACAGCAAGTTCAAGGGCAGTATAAACACGCTCTTGTGATGTATCCATAATACATGGGCGAGCCTATGAGAGAGCTTATATGAGGAAAATGCAAAATTCAAAATTTTGTCAAAGGCCTGATTTTAATACATTGCAAAAAGTATCTCGGCTCATTCTTATAATAGTTATATGAGCCTGAAATGAATAACGTTCTAAAACACTAGCTATTAAAGACAAGACGAAAACATGTTTAAAGATGATTCTGTGGTTCGGCACTACAAAACTGCACCATATTTGCAGACTTGGTATATTTTGCTACAAACATTTTAGAAAACATATATAAAACTGTGATAACCTTTTTAGTTATCTTGCAACACGCAAAAAAAACTGGATTAACACAGTTTTGATATCCCCACCTTTGTCAGTAATATTCGGGTATGTTTTGATATATTATTTAGGGCAATTTGACTTAAAAGATTTCCTTGATATGTGTCTTTATATAGAAATAATCATTGTACATGTATATTAAAATAAGTAAATTTATGTTCTCTTATGAAATAAATTGTTTTAATTTTGGTGGGTATCGTCTTGTCTAACATAACGCCTCACTGCTAATCCGCACCTGTATATGTATTTATAGTCGTATCAGTTCAAATACTAGTCTGACAAGTTTTAATCCCACGGGATTTTCATGGGCAAATTTAGTGCAGTGACAGGTACATTCTTTATCGGAAATCCGTAGAGGACAGATCGTTTACAAAAATTTAAAGAAGATTACGACGGAAAACTGCAGCGCTACTGTTTTGAGAATTCGCAATTGAGATGAGTATACATTATATATTTTCTTTAGATGTCTGCGCTTATAATTTTGATTGCTGAACTTTCTGTTTATACGGCATTTGAATATGTCCTCTGGAAAGTAATGGAGACACGTGTTCATCGTACAATTAGCAAGATATTGGTTATTTGGTTTTATTCAATCACTGACTGAATCAGTCTGAAGTGAAATTTAGTTATATAAAAAAATAAATAAATAAATATATAAAATTAACAGACATAGTAAGCTGACAAACACTCACAGGTAAAACATGGGTGTGGCCGAGCGTTTTTTTTTTTGTTTGCATGTACATGCGCAAAAATGCAGAACGTTAGTTCCTGTACATTATTCTCGGTCATTATTATTTATGGACTTTAATCATATGTACAAGATGCATGTACTGGTTTCACCCGAGGTGTATTGAGGTTTATGCATTTCTAACGTACATTGTTGCGGAAATATTTTGTAACATGATTTAGTATCGCTGGGATTAATCAAAGAATTTTGCTTTGTAGCCTAATATAATTTCAAAAAAAAAAAAAAAAAAAAATTACAAACTGTTATGTCATTAAATCAAATAGCAATATACATTTGGTTGTTTCTTACCAATTGTCAAAATTATACTTTAAATATCTTGCTTCAAATGATAAAAAGCATGCTGCATAGTCTAGTTACAGCTTAACAGATCCGATGAGAAAGAAGCGACATACAATTAATTGGTTCCATGCCGTTTTCAACAGTATTTCAGTCAGGTGGTTGAAGTGTTCGTAGAGACTGCACATAGGAAAATTGGTATGTAATAAGGTAATGTAAGCTTACGCTTTTTACGTGTCCAGGAACGAAATTGGCTATATTAACTTTATTAGCTATACTGGCAAGAGAGCGTTCCAGTTGGGTCCGTACCATGGCATGAAACATTACAGCTGACAAGAAAGATACATGTATATTGGATGTTTTCAGTCATAATGTAACATATTGGTTAGCTGCTGCTTGTTAGATATCGAAAGAAATGTAAGATATATTTTCATTTTATACATCAGCAGGGTAACCTAGATCTCAACTGTTGTAATGTATAACAGTAAATGGTAAGTGATGCTTATGAAAATCAATAACATACTGTCACAATTCTAAGTCGTAGAAATATTTCTTAAAGCACGAAAGCGTCATGTTTAAATCAAATAATTCACGGATTTATAGATATATTATTAATTCATTGTAATGAAATTACAAAGCTCTTTCAGAACTGTTAAACAATACAATGCGGACATGTTCGAAATAAGGTAAGATGTGCTTTTCATACTTAAGTCTGGTTACTGTTTCAGGGAGTATTTTACATAAGAATAAAATCCAGCAAAACAACGAAACTTATGGAGAACGGTGCTATAGAAATAAAAACACAAACATTCTGAGCTAAATGGAATAAGCCACACTATACTTGGGAGTGCCACGAGTGATTTCCCATGAACCAAGTTAATCGAACCGAATCTGCTAATACTTTGCATGGTTCCGTTCTGCAAAAGATTATCATATACAAGGACTTATATAAATTAATACAGATTATTGTTATATTTTGCACAATATTCAGCTTTAAATGTATTTCTTAATGACTAAAATATGGATTTGGGTTATCAATTTTGTTACACGCTAATGAAATGCATACACATTATTTTTAGACGCAGTTCTAGCCTGTACGGTTTGATGCGGATAATCCATTACGTCAGCAACTTAAACACCAGAATTAACACGGTCAATCTCTGATATAAGGGGCTGCAGAAAACTAATGTCGTCAACCGGCTATTCTCCTAATGTCTTTAAACAGTTTAGCTACAGGAGTGGCGTGGCATGGTCGGGGTCGGCAGCTATTGGGGCACCTTGTGTTGAAAGGTAACTGCTGTACCCGGTTAATTTTATTAGATCCGATTTATCTGGGTCCGTTGCATGCATTACTTAACTGCCTGAATGTAAAAGAATAAGTTATAAAAATGCATTGATGTGGAAAACGAAATAATCAAGAAATATCGAAAATAGGTGTAAAACAGAATTGAATCAATTATGAGAATAATGGTAATAATAATAATAATAATAATTATAATAACAATAATGATATGAATAATACTTTCAATAATATGAATGCAAAGAAGACGTCACAGGAAACTGTTCAAGCATATTCTGTTTATGACGTGACAAGTCAGTGACAGTAAGACTCTTCTAATTGAAAGTCTTATGGCTAATGGTTTCCTATTCGTCCGCCCGTCCGTCCGTTCATCTGATGTTCGTTCAAAATAAATAGATAATACATTTTGACTGAAACCTCAGCAAAAGGTTTCATGATGACCCTGGCTTATAGTAATCGAACTATTGGATAATATGTACATGTACCTGAATGACATTGTAACATTTAAAGATATACAATATGTAAAGTATGCAGCGAGTTTCATAGATTTTGATACATCTTAAAAATTAAGGTACATAGCAAAAGGGAATTTCCAGCTCTAGACTTTAAATGTTTGTCAATGACCTGCTGTACCTATTGAGTAAACGTTTATTCACTGCATACCTCGTTTTGGCGAATTTTATTTTCATAAAATGTTGAGTGGCCCTCAATACACGTAATGTGCATTTCGGTATGGCATATTGTAAATCTTATTAGTACTAAAATCTAAAATGCATTACATTCGTTAAAATCTGTAGCTATCATCTTATATCATAGAGATCGGTGAGATCATCTTTGCCTCGTTTCTCATTAGTGCGAAGTACTAGAACCTACAATTTCCTATTAGGTCTGGTATGTTCTGCGCTTATTTTCATAGTTTTCTGCACCTTCGCGCTGCTATGTTGCTTCCAGGCATTTTAGCTGGAGCTTTGTCTTTCATATTTTCTCATCATTTTCATATATACCATGCTATATATTTACAATATGCCATAATTTTCATTTGAAAATTTACAATAAAGTCACGGCCTTATCCCACATAATTTTGTTTTGTTTTTGCTATATTACTTGGTACATTCACCTTTGTCTTAGAACCGATGAACTCCCTTATGCAGTCAGACCCGTACTGTAGACAGCCTTCAAAAAATATAACCTGCTTACTATGGTCACACGTCATTTCTTGAGAAAATATATGTTTTCACGAATACCGGCATTTTTTAGTCCCCAAGGGAGGTTCTGCAGCCGGGTTTGACTGTATATATATATATATATAAATACCCTAGCACCCACCCATAAATTAAGTGTAATGTATTCAAATCAGTGTTTTCCAAATGTTCCATATAGAACAGTTGTTTTTAATTGAATTGCGTGTCTCTATTTGATGCTTTTCATACAGGCTCTTTTAACAACAGAAGTGAAAAAACAACTGAAGAATTGCGCCAACGAACTGTTATAACATACACATGACTATTTTATATCTAATACAACAACTTTACCAATTCAAAAGATACAAAGCATAAATAATAATATCTATAAGATGATCTTTTGGAAGCATACAAAGCAACTTAGGAAAAAATAGCAGACTCGGTTTAACTGAGTCTGTTCATGAGAGGTAATGTCAAGTACAACATCCCTCACGCCTCACATAGATATTGAATGGACTCTTAAGATCTCGAAGATCAGAAAATAAGACAACACTGTATAAAGCCGAATATTATGGATCCACCAAACTGATCCTAATAAATATTTCTAGAATTCAAATTTCCATCGAAACCCACTAACTTTATTTTGTACCTGATTGTATAAAACACCCCGGTGCTGTTTTGGTCCCAATTTCCCCTGCAACCATTCATGAAGACTGCGTTCCTATATAAAAGATAACACTTCGGTTTTTACCTTTTCTGTAAAAGAGGTATTTTTCATGCTATTCCAGAAAATGTCGAAAAGACGTTATCAAGTCATACTGTATAAAATGTTCATTTCTCCTGATTTTGTTTTCCAAATTTCATAACGAAATAGGCATTCGATTTAAAATTGATACAGTTATTTTACAGGCTGACCACTACCAAATCAATGTAAGCCTACACAGGTCTACTACAATTAGTACAAATATAAATAGTTTATCTTTATCTTCCCCATTTCCTCGTGCGTTGTCTCAGTATCAATGTTTCTATCAAAATCTGAATGCTGCTATCGCATCCTAAAAATATGACGGCGAAAGAATGTTCGGTCCCGAAAATGACACTGAAAGACGCAAAAGAAGCGATGCTGCTGAATATAGTTAATGAAGCGTAACATTCGTATAAAATAGCTAACGCCCCTTTTTCTTTTACTTATTTTATAGTTGTGGTACATAATTCGTGAAATGTTCAAAATGCGGCAGGATTATCCTCAAGGCTGCTTTCGTTTATTTCTAAAAATGTTCACGTTGAATGATACTGCATTATCAAATCTATTTCCTTACATAACCTTTAAAACCAGATATCAATTTTTCATGTAGTTTCTCATATTCTAATTGCCCTAAAAAAAGGACACCACTGATTAAAGACTTCAAAAAGATATATATACAATGTACATATAAAACAGTAAACTTTATGCAATTTACAAAATCAATCTTTATCTAAAAAAGTTACCAAAGTATGTTCATTTGACCTTGTATATCGTACTGCTTTTAAATACCTTAATAAGTAAATTCTATATTTGTTCAACGAAGGCTTTTAAAATTGCTATGTAAGTAAGATAAGAAACTGTGATTCCTTTATGTAGCAAGCAACACCGAATACCTGCGATCCGATAATTCGAATCTCTTCCTTGTGTGCAAAATTGCAAATCGCAATTTTTTGATTTTCTGAAATCATATAATGCAGTGACTTAGCCTTATGTCAAAAAAATTTCTTGTAATATGATTCATGAACTTGTACAAGTCTCACATTGGCTTTTAATTGGTTAACATTTGTTCAGCAAGTAGGCAAATGTGTTTTGTTTTTCATGGCCCGGGTATATAGCGATTGAACTGTCTGTTTGTCTATCTGTCCGGTGCATACAGTCCACTTTACTGACCCACTCTACTTTATACTCACCAGTCAGTGTGGCAAGGCCTAAAAACAGACCCATATACTGATGACCTTGATCACACAAAGAACCTCAAAATGCATTTTTTTTTATTTAACTCTCTTCCCTCTTACTAAAGCTCTTATTGACAGATAACAGTCTAAATCTGGCAAAGCATTAAAACCGATCTATAAAACATGACCTTGACCTTTTGATTACCTTCACCTTCTCACATAAAATCTAAACACAGCTCAATTAGACCAAACAGTATGTACAATATGAAGTATCTGTGATATACGTTTCACGAGATATTCGGCGGAAATGAACAAAATATGACATTTACTTTCAAACTTAAAACCTTAAAAACTACAATTAATCGTCCCACCTTACCGTTTTGCCAAAAAGGCCAAATTATTGATCCAATTTAGTTCACAATCAAAATATTTGTGTCAAGACCTACAAATTGACCTATATGTATATAATCTGGACCCTAATATGGCTTTCACTTTCAAACTTAGAACCTTCATAAACAATATGTTTGGTCCTATAGCAAGCATAAAGAAACCAGTTTAGTTCATACTCCCACTCAAAAAAACATTGTAGCAAGACGTACCGACTGGCCTATATATTGACATTAACCATTAATTCAACTTTAAACTTAAAAGCTCAAAATACAACATCTTTCGTTTTTGCTAGGCATAAAATGAGACCGACACAATTAAAGGTCATATTCCACCTTTTCAACTTTTGTTGGTGTAGAAAAACCCAATGCCCCCTCCGTGCATTGTTTCGTCATGGACGGATTCTACCAACCTTTAATAGACCAACTGGATGGCTTCCTTATATAAAAAATCCGACGCCTATATCGAACCTTTAGCCCAACTAGGCGAGAGGCATGTAATCTGATATTACATGTAATCCGCTCGGCCACGGAAGTCCCCCTGAGAATGTTTGTTTACTTCTTTTGTTTGGTATTGAGAGAGCCACAAAAACAATAAACAATAGGTTATGCTTGTACAAATAACAATTCAAGCAATATGGAACTTCTCTTCACCATGCAACCACCGGACTAACTCAATGGTATTTTTAGTTTTGTTTTAAGTGGTTTCGTCTGTGTGCTAAATAACATAAAATGCTATACAATTACTTCTGAAGTTTAATTTTGCATTTCGCTGTATTCATTCTGAACTAGAATAGATTTACAAATCTATCAAGTTTTAATTCTAGCAATAAGGCATTATCTCCCCTCGCACGTATATTCAACACGCATATTCAGTAACCAAAATGCAGGTTATTGAACTGGGAAATGTCGTCTTTACTGAACACTGTTGAAACAAATAAATACGTACATATCGCCTAGGAGCATAAGCTATTTTAAGCATTAATCATGAAACAGAAATCAGGTGTGAAATTCGGATGTAATTTTAGTTCATCTCAACCGAATTTTAAGGGCGATCTATATGTATAGGTTGATTGTCCTTCATACGTCGTACGTGATCTGCAATTTACATTAAAATCCTCTCTGAAATTACAGAGCAGAATCAAACCACATATGTAGCATCATTGTAAGGTCCTCTATCGGGTTGAGCATTTGGCCTGATTTAGGACCGCCAGAGCTGAAACTAGAAAAACACCCTTTAAAAGATTTATCCGTGGTGTGTATGTGTGTGTGTGTATGTCGGGGGGTGGCGTGGGGGCTTTGCTCCGTTACCGGACCACTGTTGCTAAAAAGAAAAAAAAAAACATTGAAAATATTACTTCTACAAGTAAACTACGTGATGAGTCTTATTAAACATGTATTCTATTCAGATGAAGATAATTTGTCTCTGTTAAGGGTCCCATAAGAAATTAATGAAAACAAAACAAATGACGTCTTCTCATGAATCGCTAGCTGGATTTGCAACATACTTGGTCTATAGCGTCATTGTAAAATCCTCTTTAATTTTTTTTAGACCTAAGCAGGTGGCCGCTTTTAGGGGCCACGAAAGGTAAAAATAGAAAGTAAATATTATTCAGCATAATCTCATCAACCGTTTAATAACTCTTTTTCAAACATGGTCTGTGGCACAAAAAGGGGAGCGGTGGTCTATTGGTTAAGGTGTCGGCAGCTCAACCCTGAGGTCATGGGTTCGAGCCCCACTGGGGTCACGACCACGACTTCTCATATGGAACCAGTACTGTTTTTTTCCAGGACGCGGACTCGAGAGTGGTTCAGATAAGTTTGAAGCTTTCATCACAATCCTGCAAAAAGAAACTGGTACCAACTAGCGCAAGTATAAGGTCCTCTCCAAAGTTTGTTCAAATTGGTGCTTAAGCTAAAAGCTGAAAATATAACGTTTAAATGACATTCTTCTACTGAACCACTTGACGGATCTTCATTAAATTAGGTCTATGACCCTCTTATATATCTCATAAATGATAAATTTATTGATAAACCTGGTAAATACATCTTGTCCCATGTACTTCTCGGGCGACACCTTGTCTTTGAAAAGAACTTATACCATTGCCTTACCATTGCATGATCGTAAGACGCGACTAATTAAGTCTACACAGTTGGTTTTGATGTTTCTCTGTGATTCCATCTTGTATAGAAGTTTAATGCCATACCTCATACTTTTATTCTGATAGAAATATGGAAATATGAAACCACAATTTTTACTTCTGTTTGTCGTTATAAAGCCTGTACTGAATGTGCCCCGTAAAACCCAAATTAAATCACCTATATAACTTTTGACAATTTATACCCGTTATTTATTTTAGAGCATCACATGGACGTAAACTGGAAACATCTTCCTTTAACGCCACCATTCATAAAGTTTTACAGTTATATAATGGTGGCCAACGGCTATTGTCATTATCTGCACATCAAATATTTTACATCGAGTACTATTAATGTTAAAGTGGAATTATACGCATTTTTCAAGTAAAAATCCAGCTGAAATTGATGTCTGTGTAAAAAGGACGGAGGAAATTATAGTTTTTAACCCAATAAACCAAACTCTTCCTGTTACCAGTACGAAGTAATAACTTTTCAAATATGACGTTTCTTATTTTGACTGGGGCAGTCTTTTTAAGAAAGGTCAAACTGCACGCCAGAGTTGCTTCCCTTCAACTTCAGAAATCTCTACCTATAGGTAAGGGTGATGATTGCGTAGAAGATTGAAGAAAAGAACTATTATTTTATTATCGGATTTCTTTATTTCTAAAGAATCAGCTTCAAATGCTTACGCGGCATTGGCGTTAATTTAACACATTTAAATGCACAGCAACCGAAAATTGCTTTTATAAAACATTCACTAAAAACACACTATGTGCAGTAAGATGCGCATAATGCCACTTTAATGTTTTCAATTATAGGTCTGTCCCAGGTCGTAGTAGTAAATTGTTTTAGATTTCTGAAGTAAAACTCTTTGATAAACAAAATAGAATTGCAGTTTTGTTAGGAAAGAAGATCTCCATAGGTATATTGAAGTGGAAATTATGTTAGTATAAATACGTTACTTTACTTTAGATTTTCCCAGCTTTGTTTTTAATAGTTTGTGTTTCAGAAAGTCATTAATTCTTGTCTTGGTTTTACAGCTCGTGTATATCTTTTTATGCTCTGACATTGAATAATTACTAAGAACAAAATAGATAAAATAGAATTTAATGGTTCCAGATTACTTTCTTCGACATTTAGAGCAGACTGATTTTAAGGATTATATATACTTCCTGGTCCAGTGCTAATCTCAGTGTCAGCGAGCACATTAAGGGGTTGTAGTCATTCTTCACATCGTTTGTAAACCATATTTGGGAGGATGATTTCATCAATATTTATTTTTAGAGTTTCAAATTCGCGTGTAAAAGATGAAATACAAGTTTTTAAAAGAGACAGCTACAACAGCGTCTAGTCCTTATAATACTAATTCTGTTGTTGTTGTTATTTTTTTTTTATTTTTTTTTATACAAAAATATTTGTTTTCACAGGGAATGACAAAACAGCAATTTGAATTCAATTTAATAACAAACTTTTCATTACAGTGTATAGTATTTTGATTTGGTGTGTCATTTATTTGATGCAAACAGTACACAAATTCGAGCTGCCGTTATCAAAGATGCTCTTGATTGAAGATTACATGATATATAGTAAGTAGGTGATTTGTTTGAACAAGGATCGTGAAAATGTTCTTTATGAAAATTTTGTTTACAATATGATAAAGGAAATATTGTGTTATCATTCAATAAATGCGTCTCTTTTAGTTAGGGTTATATTTATATTAGCAAACACCGCATTGGTGACATAACAAAAAGAATGTTTTAAATTATACTGCTGCAGTAATAGGTAAGTGGTAATTATTTCCTTATTGCTGATTGTAATTTATTTAAATTATTGATTTTTTTCGTTTGTTTTGTGGGTTTTTTTCTTTTTCTCGTTTTGATAACATTTTTTTTTGAAGGGTATGACTTTCTAAAAAAATCTCGTTCAATAAGTCATTGATATCCTTGTAAACGTCATAACTCTGTTTTCTAGATTGCATAATGAGCAACTACGTAAGGAAAATTATTTTAGTTGGTGAAAACGGAAATGGCAAAAGTTTAACTTGTAACACGCTCCTAGGAAAAGAGATATTTGATGGATCCAAAAGATCGCGAACGGCAGGTTGTGAAACGTGTTACCTTCATACGAGGTCAGTAAAGCTTTGGGTCGTCGATTCTCCAGGGATGTTTGAGCCTGTAAGTGTTCTTGCTGAACGTGCATTGGAAATACAGAATGCTGTTAAAGAATGTAAAGATCCACATGCCTTTCTTATCGTGTTCAAAGCAGACAGTAGAACGGATGATCGAAATACAAATACCATCGAGATGCTTCGTCTGATTTTTGGGGAGGTTTTCTTCAAACACGCAATTGTTGTTATTACAAATGCGGCAAAGTTTAAATCGGATGCAGATTTTCAATCATATAGAAAACAAGGAAAAATGAGTCAAATAGTAGATCTCTGTCAAGGGAGAATTGTGAGACTGGAAAATAAAGATGTAACACCACAGAAGAAGAGGGAAATGATAGATAAAGTATTTGCCTTAGTTGATAATGTGTCCAGGATGGGCAATTTCTGCTACGAAAACAAAGAATTACACTGTCACAGAGAAATGTTAGAATACCATTTGAAGCATGTCGCTGCCAACATGCCGGTGAATAATCAGATAGAAGAAATGAAAAGGTGTCTGCGAGAGAATTTACAAGAAAATGGATCAGATAGCGGGTACTACGAAGTTGCCAAAATACATTGAATTGAAATTAAAATGTTTGGATCATGAACATAATGACGATTTCTCATTAACTAGAAGTGGATTTTACTCCTACACAACACTACATAGTTTACAAAAAAAAACAAAAGAATAGGAAAAAGAACTAAATATGAAGAGAATATTTCTTGACGTCTCATCAAACTTTTATCCATTCAGCTTTGCTTCACCACTCTAGGCATGTGCGCAGACATTGAGAATAAGAAACTTTTAGAGATTTTGTAATATACACATTTATTCTCAAATATATGTCGTGTACATTTCTGCCAACGTGTTAACTTGTAATTATCTAGCAAATATAAACGCAGCGCAAACAGAATTTCTGGTACTTCAGAATATAGTCGGCGGCCACTACATGCTCTAATCCGCCGCTGGACGAAAATATTTCAATTTTTGACCGCTAAACTGGTAATATTTAGAACAATCTATGTTATCAAGTGTAATTTATCTATATAAGGATTTTTGCCTTAAATTAAATGAGCAGTAATAATGCTGACATTCTGCCAGTGCACTATACAACAGCTGTATTTTCTAATCAAAGCAATACCCAGTATCTTATGAGTATGGACATCATAATTTTAGCTTACGTATGTCTGTGTTTTGGAACGAATATAATGTGAATCTCGATTGGTCACACTTGCATTTTAAAAATAAATAATGCGTAAAAATGTTGGTTTCAAGCTTCATTCAGTTTCTTTACCTTAAATAATGGTGGAGAATCCAGTAAGTTAAGTATGCTAAGACGTGACTTTTAATTCAAAATTTGGTATACATCAATATGAAATGGACGCTCTTATATTTTCGGGATTTGAAATGTCATATTATTGTTATTTTTCTATGGCCTCCTTTTTCGATTTAAAAATAAACAAAACAATTACCTTGTATACTCATCACCTAGTTTCTATCCAATTCAAATTTAACTTAACAAGAAGTTAACGTGCGCATGTGTATTATACTGTTGACCTTATTCTTGTTGTGTACGTTTTACCTTGAGACTGTTACCTTAAATGTAGTGTCTGAGATTGTGATAATATATCGCGTTACAAAATGTGAAAAGCAGCGAATCATAGTCTATACAATGTAACACAACAAATTCTGGTCTGTCATGAATTCATGCAAAAAGGAAACAACTGGTTTTCATTTACTAAAAGGCTAGGATAAAACGACAGCATTTGAGCCGCGCCATGAGAAAACCAACATAGTGCGTTTGCGACCAGCATAGATCCAGAGCAGCCTGCGCATGTTCGCTAATGGTTTCTCTAATTGCAATAGGCTTTGAAAGCGAACAGCATGGATCCTGACCAGACCATGCTGGTCGCAAACGCACTGTGTTGGTTTTCTTATGGCGCGACTCATTTTATCTGCTTTCTCTGAGACAAAAATCATCATGCACAAAAATATAAGGCAAATCATTAGAGAATAAAAAAGAATGCAAAACTATATATCTTGAGATACGTGATATGATATACTGTTTACATAAAGATATCCACGACCAGTGTAATAAATATCAAATGGACAGTTAAGTATTCTTTTTAGCATAAGAGTTTACATTTTAATAAAACATTAATTGAAGAATTAAATGGGAATGCGGAGAATGTATTTATTGCATTGAATGAAACGTCTTTGATACTTTTAGCCTGTTGCCATGCTAGTTGAAACTTGACCTATAATTGTTAGGCCACGTAGTAAATAAACATGTAAGAAATCAAAATTTAAAGAAAGCTAATGAAAGTGGTAACATGTAAGACGTGTATTATCAATCATAAACCTGTCAAAGACTTTAATACATACACAAAATTACATCACCATGATAAAATAAGTATTAAAATATACTATCAGAATTTAAAGACTGTTCCAGGGGGCAGAGCGCTCAATGTACCCCCCACCCCCGCCGACAAAGTTGTAAAGGAGAGGGTATACTGGTTTCAGGTTGTATGTCTGTCCGTCTGTCTGTCTGTCCGTACGTAGACACAATCTTGTGCACACCAACTCTCCTCATTACCTTGACACAATTTAATGAAACCTCACAAAAGTGGTCAGTAACAACAGTAGTTGTGCATGGTGCATGTTAGGTTCTTTCAGAAAAAACAACAGAGTTACGGGACTTTATTTTTTCTTTGTTACTATACTATATACATAGAGGCTGCAAATGCAAATTTGTGCGCAACTAATCTTCTTAACCCAAGCTCACAATTCAATGAAACTTAATACAAGCGATCAGCAGTAACCCTAGTTGTGCATGGTGCATTTTAGGTTCTTTCAGAATATATTCTGCACAATTATGGAACTTTGATTTTTGTTAATAAACTATATACATACAGTCTGTATATGCAACCTCGTGCGCGTCTAATCTCCCGAACCCTTGCACACAATTTAATGAAATTTATCACAAGTGAATGGTTTATCTTTGACCCTTTTAGGGTCCACCAGAGCAAAAATACAAAAAGCATTTATTGATCTTCTTCTCATGAGCCGTTTAATCGTTCTTCATAAAATAGAGAAAAGTAGGAACTTCACAGGTCGCTCAACACGACAAAAACGAAAAACTTGTGTATAACATCATTATTATTAAGGTATTACCACTCAATGTGTTCAAGAGCGTGTGTATCCGTGTGTTTGTGTGTGTGTGTGTGTGGTGGTGGCGGGGGGGGGGGGGGGGGGGGGGGTGTGCTCATTAAGCGCCTTCTAAGGGTCGCTAGAGTAAAAAATAGAAATGCCTATAAGTTATTTCTTCTCGCTGCTCGATGGATCTTTATCAAACTTAATCTTTAGAATCATTATAATATTATCTTTAAAGTTTGTCAGAATGGGAACACCTGGCGCCTTTTTGGGACCACTAGAGCTAAAAATAGAAATACCTTTCAAAGAAATCTTCTCATGAATTGCTCAATGAGTCTTCATCAAATTTGGTCTGAAGCATTATTATAAGGTCTTACCCCACCAACTCGGAAGCCTAGTGGTAGAGCGTACGCTTCGAGTGCGGGAGGTCGTGGGTTTGATCCCCAGCCGCGTCTTACATGAAAAATGGCACCAGTAGCTCCCTTCTCATACCCTAGTGGCGATGGATATCATCAGGAATGATTAAAATAAGTTGTAGAACTTGCTTTACAATCGACCTAAAATAATTCATATATTAACTAAGGTCTTATTCCAATTTTGTTCAAAATGAGGACACTTAAACCGTTTCTCCAGGTCTGTAGAATTATGTCATATCTCAATTCTTTGTCAAATATGGGCACTTTTCCCCTTGCAGTGACCGCTATGGCTAAAAGCTTATCTTTAAAGAATTCCTCCTAATGAACCGCTTGATAAATGCTCATCAAACTTGGCCTGTGTTATCATTATAAGGTCCTCTCTACATAAAATTTAGTCTACGGCATCATTATTAGGCTCTCTCCCACTTTTTATCTCACCAGAACCAAAGGTTTGATGTCCGTTATAAAAAGACCTTCTGCTTCAAAGCTTCTT
Source organism: Mercenaria mercenaria (assembly GCF_021730395.1). Taxonomy (NCBI): domain Eukaryota; kingdom Metazoa; phylum Mollusca; class Bivalvia; order Venerida; family Veneridae; genus Mercenaria; species Mercenaria mercenaria. The sequence continues at coordinate 60,560 of NW_026463688.1, forward strand.
CGCAGATTTACACCAAATGTCACAGGAATAATCTTTGGGTGCCATCTTTCAAAATTGCTCAAAGATTTAAAATCTACTCAGAACTTTAGTTCCCATGGCAACCAAAAGAAAACTCTTTAAAAATCTTCTTTTCACCAAAATTGATTAAGCCCTTCTATTTCGTTAAAAAGCGTAGTTGCCGGGGGTGGGGGCTTATTTTCCCTATATGGCTATATTGTAAGTTTCAAACATCCTCTTCAAAACCACTTCGCAAATTTACACCGAACTTTACAGAAATGATTCTTGGGTAGCTCTCTTTCAAAATTACCGATAGAATTAAAATCCTACAAGAACTGTGGTTGACACGGCTACCGAAAGGAACAGCTTTTATCATTCTTCTTCTCTGTTAACCAGATTTCAAAAATATTTCGCAGAACTGATCTCTAGGTGACTTTCTATCATAATTGCTTAAGCTATTCAGTTTCGCCTAAAAACGTGGCCGCCAGGGGTAAGGGTCTTATTTTCCCTATATGACTATATTATCAATTTCAAAAATCTTCTTCTCTGAAACCTGAAGACCCGGAGCTTAACATTTTGGTATGTTGCAGTGTCTAGTGAAGTTTTAGCAACAGTGTTCAAGTTATAATCCCAGGGTCAATATTGATCCCACCCTGTGGTACCTTGATTTAACATACAAGTTCTATTTGAAAATGATAAAAAATGTTCTTCTCTGAAATCGAGAGGCACAGAGTTTAGATATTTTACATGTGGCATTGTCTAGTGGTCCTTTACGAAGATTGGTCAAGTCATGACCAAAAGTCCATTTAAAACCCCGCTCCGGGATCACTTAATTTTTAAATGAGTTTTATAGGTAAAATACTTATCTGATCATATTTCCTAGACTTTTTATTTATAATAACCTTATGACCCTGAGTAATTCGAAGTCATTTAACTGTGAACTTGACCTACTGACCTACTTTCTTGATTTTGATTTTCTTAAAAGCACTGATTTCCAGATTTGGCTAAATAATCTTTCTTTCAAATTGAAGTTGAAGAACATAAGAATATGACACAACTATGAATGTTGATCTCTTCTTCTGAATTGTCAATTTTAGAATAATAATCCATCAACACAGAAGAAAAAAATCACTTGTTTTTTCACCTTATATTTCGGCAGTAGCTCACTGCCCTCATCAGGGATGGTGTACTAATGTGCATCACGTGACGACAGAAGATCACGTGACTGAAGGAGAGAATACGCAGGTCATAACATCTGAGGACTCGCTTTGCTCGTTGTATATATCCCGAAGTTTTCAGCCACAAAAACTTCTTAAAATCATTCTTAAAATACAGATAATATACAGCTATACTACAAGTTTTCAGGTGGAAAATTAAGGCCTTTCCTGAATAAATGTGTTTTGACAACTTCATCTGCAAACTTGTTCAGTCAATCTCTGTTCAGTATAGTTTCAAAATTATAGATGAATAACTATCTTACACTGTAGAAACAAAATTTAACTAAATACACTGATTTCGGTATAATTATATTGCTACAGTAATTCAATTTAATGATATTACATACATTGATTTGGCCTAATATAGGTCACTGACAATTTGTAACTAGATACTTGTTATTTCTCATTTTCTTCATGCCAAGCATTTATAATTACTATCATAGAAATACAAAATACAGTTATTTTGTGGTGCCTCTTTCAGGACTTGGCACTCGATTGAAATCAAACACGTTCATTAAAGGTGCGGCGACCCTTTTCTCCAGTATAATAGAACGTTACATTACGTTAGGTCATACAATACAGAAGAATAAATCTAAATGTTGACGATTCATTTTAGGAACTGGCACTCGATTAAATTACTTTATAGTTCCATTTAAATATTAAAACTAAATGACAAAAAATCGCGCGCATGTTGATTGATAGTTATTTTTAAGTGTGAGTTATGATACAAATTTATTAAGCTATAGTGTTTTATTTATAATAAACGGATTAGTGTAAGGAAGCCGTGTAAATGCATTATAAATTAAGCGTTCCCGCATTTTCCGATATTTTGTGGTAAAAGGAATTCACCTCTCCCACAGCTATTTCCACATGCGAGTTAATGTTTGACAATTGTAAGACAATGGTATTTGAAAGTATTGAAACAAGGCTTGGTACACGTTAATCATAACATTACCACCGTTTCTTATCAACATTAGACCTCTCATTATACTAATTATTGTTTTAGGCTGCTTTTTAAGATAGTGTTGAAGTCAGTGCTTCGTAAAACACTTATTATAAGTTTGGTTGTTTATTTTAAGCAACTGAATAAACGTATTTTCTTACCAGATATGAGGTTTGAAGAGGATCTATGCGAAATTACATATAGCCAGGCTTACCTTAAAGGCATTGACCAAAGAATAGACAAGAACTATTACCAAAATCCGAAAACAATAATTTGTCTATCGTATTGTAATTATTATGACTTAACTGAACTTATTTAAAGATAGCAAATTAGGTGAAATTACGTTAATCAGTTATCTACATTATGGGTTTAATTACTAGTTTATGATAAGCATTTAAAGAAATTGTTCCCTTTTTGCGACAAAATAACTTAAAAACGCCATTTATGCATTTTGTATTATTTTGTAGGCTATGACCTTTTGGTCGATTAAAGACCGTTTTCCCTATCAAAAGTCTATCTTAGAGAGGTTAAACAATTTGAAACCAATCTCTTTTCTCACAGAAACCTCTGAAGTGAATGAAACAAAAGCTTCATTTTTGCTTCCGTCCGGGAATACATTTTGTGGCTGTTACACAGAACGCTGTTCGGTCGATACTTCTCATGGGGGTATTCATTGTTCATACGAAACTTCCAGCGGTACGTTCTATATAATTTTGAAAAAACTTTGAATTAAACTAATTCTGACTGAACTAATATTCTCCGTGTTTAACTTTTATTTAGGCAACGAATAGTGTATGCGAATATTTTTAACCATAATTAAAACAGAAACAAATATCAGATTAAAACAGGTTTTGATTTACACCAAAGTATGCAGCTGGTAAAACAATTCGGAAGATCTATTATGGGTTTTAAGTTATACGAGTTTAAAATAGAAAAAGGTGGACACTCCATGGGTCGCTCAATACAACAAAAGCGAGATGTTGCAGGATCAGTTTGATTGAGCCTTTTCATAGAAGGTAATGGAAATGAATGCTACCGTCCGATCATTCAAATCGTCCGATCATTCAAGACCCGGGTTGGGCAGTAAGTCGTATCGCGCATGACGGATTCTGTAGGTCAGCAAAAAGTAGTTGTATCTCGCTTACTAGGAGTCGAATCTAACAGGAATTTATTGCTTTCAATTGGGGACATCGTTGAGCGTCTTTTGAGTTGGGACAGGCTTGAGTGATTTTATAGGTAAGTAATGCTTAAAATTCTCGTATCTTGGTTTTTAATGTTCTGATTACACCGGGACCTATTGCTTTCAATTTGGGACGCAGTCGCTCGTCTTTTAAGTCACGGTCACGCATTAGTTATTTCTTGTACGTATGTGTGAAAATGTGTAAGAACGTCATATATTTCAGACGATCCGTGTTACCTGAGGGTCGATCATCAGAATAAACTCGGAGCATTACGTTGCCCTATTTGTAATACCACTGCTTGTCAAAATTGGCTCCATTATCAATGTTGGAAGCTATAATTAAGGCTCTCTTGGAAGATGTTGTAACAGCGGACCAATTTGTAACCTTTGTCAAAAATTACGGTAAAAACTATTCAAATTTAGTTCTACACACAGGAGTTTGAATCAATTAGTCGCCATGAAGTTAATAATAATTAAACAAGCTTATCAGCATAGACCTCTGCAGAGGCTGATAACCTTCTTGAATTGTTAAATCCCCGGATTCAAACAATATCTTTAAGACATGAGTGAGACAGATAAAGGAAAAATGACTTGAGCTGATTAAGCTACTACGTCTTGTATGAAACCTTATCCATCAATAAATAAGTAAGTCGTTTTGTACTTTCTAAAACGTGAGAAAACAATTTATTAGAATTTAAGATTTTTGTGTTCAAACTTTCATGCAACACATCTCGCGTAAATTCTTGAAGTTCTATATGCAACACACAATTACTTTTACATATCTGAATCTTTGAACTAAAGTAAATAGAAAAAGAAGTTGTTGTCGGACTTTATTGTACATCACAGAAATAAAAGTGCTGCAAAGACGGTTTTGATATTGACCATCCATATAAAGCACTTTATATCGAAGTACATTGCTGAATATTTCTAATGTTCCTTTGATCATTCGTTGCGGTATATATTGATCACCTGCGAGTGTGATATTACTGAGAATTGCTTACAAGTATTTGGTGCTTTGTGCTTCCGAGAAATCTACCCTTACCTATTATCTTTAGCTCGATTGAACTTTACACCTTTATACCCCAGTCACACATACGGCGCGGATAGCTACGTTTTGCTACGGATAAAAAAGTGGTAATCCGTATCAATCCGTACCTGAGTCGTACCTTAAAGTAGTAATCCGTAGCAATACGTACTGCTTAGGTACAGATCGATACGGATTACTACGTTTCTATCCGTGGCTAGACGTAGCTATCCGCGCTGTGTGTGTGACTGGGGTATTAACCCGATGCACCTCTATACCCCCTTTATATCCCCAGTCACACATACGGCGCGGACAGCTACGTCCAACTACGTATAGAAATGTAGTAATCCGTATTTATCCGTACATGAGTCGTACCTTACAGTAGTAATCCGTATCAATCCGTACCAATCAGTAAGACTCAGGTACGGACCGATACGAATTACTATCCGTGGCTAGATCATATCTTTCCGCGGCGTATGTATGACTGGGGTATCAACCGGTTTAATCCCCTGTATTTGCCATTGACCTTTCTAAGGCGGCATTCCTACTTTCACCCATAATTTATGTTTGCGCCTTGTGTCCTTTGTATATTTTGTGTTCGATATATCCATGCAAATGGCATGTTTTTGTGTTTTGGTCGCGGCGTATCCCGCTGGACTTATGTATTTACAGTATAGTGTTTTAAAACTGAGCTAGGCCAGCAATACAGTGAAATGCTGACAATAAACTCCTTGCCTTCGATAAATTTACCCTTACCTATTATCTTTTGACTGTAAAGGAACAATGGAAACTCGTGGGAAGCGTGATAAGATTAAATGGGCTTTGGTAATACAGCGTTCGTTTTGGTTTACCTTTGAACTTAAGATTGTGTAATAATATCCGGTAAATATTTAAGAGCATTCGTTAATGGCTCTGATTTTATTTGACAAATACCTTAACGTGTTTGCAGGCTAATGTTGGGAGAATAAGTTTAATATG
>NW_026463689.1:0-63351 GCF_021730395.1 Mercenaria mercenaria
GATCTTCTACGACAATGAAAAGGTTAGTGTCATTAGCGAAGAGCCTAATATTCGCTTGGATATCTAGTACTATACCGTTTATATATATAAGAAAAAGTAAAGTCCCGAAAATTGACCCTTGTGGAACACCAGATGTAATGAACTTTTCAGACGATTTACAACCAGGAAGAACAACTATTTGTTTTCTATTATTAAGGTAAGAAGAGAACCAAGAAGAAGCACGTCCGGATAATCCTACAGAATTCTGTTTAAAGATAAGTCCCTTGTGCCAGACACGATCAAAGGCCTTACTTATGTCACAAAATACAGCTCTATTTTCTTTACCGGAGTCAATAGCCTGTGCAAATAAGTTATAGATATATGTTAGCTGATCGACAGTAGAGTCACCAGGGACAAAACCGGATTGAAAAGGAGTAAGAATATCATGATCACGAAGAAAGTTGAAAGCATGTTTGAATACAATTCTTTCTTTCAAAGACTTTATTGACAGTACTGATAATGGATATAGGACGATATTCACTAACTAATGAAGGCTCGCCAGATTTGAAAAGGGGAGAAATATTTGCTTTCTTCCATGTGTCAGGAGCCTGAGAGATCTGAATTGAATAGTTGAAGAGAGAGCTGAGGGGACTACTCATTTTATGTGAAAGTTCACGAAGTATACGATTATTAATTCCGTCTTGACCAACTGCTTTTCCTAAAATAAGCGACTTTAGTACCAGTTCCACCTCACTGGGAGTAATAATAATGCCGTCTAGAGTTTGGTCAGAAATATCATTCAAATCAGGGAGAACGGGGCCTCGACTTTCATCAATTCGAGTCTGGGCAACGAAAAAGTCATTAAAGAGATTGGCCATATCAGTGTCATTGAATATAAATATTATCGCCAGAAGAAAGTGGGGGTATAGAGAATGATGAAGGCGGTTTAATGAAGGATTTCACCAACTCTTAGTGTTCCGATTTTCTTGTTTTAACTTTGAAGCTAAATTTTCAATGTGCTGGATTTTTTTGCCTCGTGGATTTTAGAGGTAACTTGGTTTCTCAAATTCCGAAATCTTTCCCAGTGAAATTGTGAATCGATGTGCTTTGCTTTTCGATAGATACGTTTTATTTTTCTAATAAGCAATCGCAAGTCATTTTTAAACCAAGGTGGTTCATTTTCTCGTATTAGAACTTTTCTATTTTGAATACATTGTTTTGCTATGTTTATAATTTCACTCGTTATATTATTTGTATAGACATTAATATCATCATTCTTTTTTAGATTCCCAGTCAGTGTCTGAGGCTAATTGTCTGAGAAGACCATAATTCCCCCTTTCAAAAATCCAAACATGACGATAAAAACATTTTTAAGTTGAGTAAGCAATAGATAGGACAATGGTAACGTACATCTTGAGGAAGAAAAGGATCGCCAACACCACTAGAATGGATAAGGTATTTGCTTGAGGTGAAAATGAGGTCGATTATGGGGGTAGATGACTCAGTATAATGCGTAGGCGAATCTATAACCTAATGCAGAGACAATTAAGAACATATATCATGAACTTTTCTCAAGGAAGCAGTGTTCATTATGTTCAAGTTAAAGTCGCCCATAATTAAAATATGTTCAGTCCCCGTATCAAAAGCTAGATGCATAGAATCAACAATCAAGGCTTGATAAATAGGGTCAGTATTAGGTGGTCTGTAAAAAAGTCCAAATAGAATACGCTTGTTGGAAAGTACAATTTCAATCCAGATACATTCTGTACCATTACTTTCAAGATCATGACGCCGTTTATAATTTTACCCCCCCCCCCGACAACAAAGTTGTAAGGGGGGGGGGGGGTATACTGGTTTCAGGTTGTCTGTCTGTCTGTCTGTCTGTCCGTCCGTCTGTCTGTCTGTCCGTCTGGCCGTCTGTCCGTAGACGCAATCTTGTGCGCACCATCTCTCCTTATCCCCTTGACAGAATTTAATGAAACTTCACACAAGTGATCAGTACCAACAGTAGTTGTGCATGGGGCATGTTAGGTTCTTTTAGAAAAAAAATTTGCAGAGTTATGGGACTTTGTTTTTTTTTGTTACTATACTATATACATAGACACAATCTTGTGCGCACCATCTCTCCTCATCCCCTTGACACAATTTAATGAGACTTCACACAAGTGATCAGTAACAACAGTAGTTGTGCATGGGGCATGTTAGGTTCTTTCAGAAAAAGAAATTTGCAGAGTTATGGGACTTTGTTTTTTTTTGTTACTATACTATATACATAGACACAATCTTGTGCGCACCATCTCTCCTCATCCCCTTGACATAATTTAATGAAACTTCACACAAGTGATCAGTAACAACAGTAGTTGTGCATGGGGCATGTTAGGTTCTTTCAGAAAAAAAATTTGCAGAGTTATGGGACTTTGTTTTGTTTTTTGTTACTATACTATATACATAGACACAATCTTGTGCGCACCATCTCTCCTCATCCCCTTGACACAATTTAATGAAACTTCACACAAGTGATCAGTAACAACAGTAGTTGTGCATGGGGCATGTTAGGTTCTTTCAGCGACAAAAATTGCAGAGTTATGGGACTTCGTTTCTTGTTAACATACTATGTACATACAGTCTGCATATGCAATCTTGTGCGTGCCTAATCTACCAAACCCTTGCACACAATTTAATGAAACTTCACACAAGTGATCAGTACCAACCCTAGTTGTGCATGGTGCATGTTACATTCTTTTAGATAAATATTCTGCATAGTTATGGGACTTTGTTTTTTGTTACTATACTGTATACATACAGTCTATATACATACAGTCCACATAATTATGCAATCTTGTGTGCGTCAAATTGCAATGTACTGTGTCAGTGCATGCGGGGGGTACATTCATCACCTTTAGTGATAGCTCTTGTTAATATATTCTTTAACATAAAGTATTACACCACCGTAGTTTTCTGTGCGATCTTTTCTTTCGGGATTATTTTTTTTTTGCTGGGTTTAACGTCGCACCGACACAATTATAGGTCATATGGCGACTTTCCAGCTTTTGATGGTGGCGGAAGACCCCAGGTGCCCTTCCGTGCATTATTTCATCACGAGCGGGCGCCTGGGTAGAACCACCGACCTTCCGTAAACCTGCTGGATGGCTTCCTCACATGAAGAATTCGACGCCCCGAGTGAGGCTCGAACCCACATCGATGAGGGGCAAGTGATTTGAAGTCAGCGACCTTAACCACTCAGCCACGGAGGCCAATGAGTTAAGAATGAGATCAGAACTTGGAATATGTGGGCCAAGCCAAGTTTCTGAGAAAGAGAGGATGTCAAAATCCCTTAGTTCAGTGTAGAGCGTGTCAAGTTTTAGAAACAAACTCTGAACGTTGTAGTGAATAAAAGAAAGGTTCCTAGAAAGATCAATATATTCACGTTCAGATGAGACAGATGATGAAGTTGACGTACTAAAGTTATTGGAAACAGGTCTTGGGTTTTTGTGAACATCCCCTGACAGAAGGATGATATCAGACTATTCCAGAATTGAACAAAAGCAAAAAGCAATATGACTGAACAGACGAGACAGTGCGAAAAGATAACATTTAAATGATGAGTCCTACTTGATGGAGGTACACGACGGTGAATTGGTAAAGATATTGTTTTAAAAGTCAAGTCATTGTCATAAATACACAGTCTAATACAAATAGGGACATAGGTGATGTAGGTGGATATGAATAATAAGATTTGTAAAATAAGAAATCTAAACATGAAGTGAATACGAAAAACTCTCAAGTTGACTGAAGAAGACGTTTAATCAATATCATGTTACTGTTGACAGTAGGCACAGGAATTTGAAAATTACCAATATGAGAGAACATAGTAGTTGAAAGTTACATGAATAGATCCAGCGGTGAATATGAAAATTGTGCGTGTTCATTAGTGCGAATAAGCATAAAAGAGAAGAAATTAGTAAGATTGAATTGAGAAACATTGTTTCTTGCGAAGATTTGTAAAATAGGTGCCAGCAAATTGGTGATGAACGAATAGTGATGATAAAGTAAATGAGATGTTTTGTGATAACAAATGTTTTTAGATGTGTTACACATAGACCGATCAAATAAATACTCTGTTATAGTTTACATGTTTACATAATTTATATTCTTGATGTGCGTTTAAATAATTTGTTCAGATCGCGCCATAAATCAGATATTTTAGTGTTCTAGTAATATCATGAACATGTACAATAGTAAATTAATATGCGTTTCATTAAGTAGTATGTATGACTTTTAAATGCGTAATATTTCAACATTTTACCAGCGCAAATGTACGCTAATTAACTGTGATGTGTATAACTTGAACTGCGACTAAACAAGATATTACACAACTGTAGACTATGCCTTTTGAATTAACCATACCATGCGTAAATTATTCTTTACCCCATTTTACAATTAAAGCTGTTAATTTTAATGTATACACTACTTATTGCAGTTGTATATGTTGTAAATTAAGCTAAGTAAACTAAGATCAGAAAAAGTGTGTATATCGGTAATCTACTGACAATATTGCATGAAGATGATAGATAAATAATAAACGTAATATAATCAATTAAGCATATCACCCATTCTATAGTGTTAAATTTCTACTTTATATTAAAGTAAAATATTTACTGAAACAGTCAACATTAACAGTTAACAATTACGCGTAGCTTTTTTATCGACTTTTGAAATTAGACAAACAATATTGATAAAATGATAAGAAACTTGATCAACATATAAATAAACGTGTCTTCGAAACAATACTGCCGAAAGTGCAATCAAAGTTTCGATATCGCATTTACTCAAATATGTTCAAATTTGGGTGCAATTTCTATTATGAGAGCTATTTAACAACATGTTAACAAAACCAGCCTTGATATCACCTAGGCTCAATATCTTACACCCTGAACAAATTCTGTAATAAGAACTATTAACAGCGAGCAAACAAAACGTTTCATACAAAGCTGTACACAAGTAGTATATACATATTGAATATCATGCGTAAATTATTTTTAATGGCCCGGCTTCATATACCGATAATGTAGCAGGGTTAAATATTTAGTAGTACTGCAGAGGTTAAAGGTTAAAATTATCTACAAAACAAGTAGTGATTGGTTGTTTAGGGTTCAGCGTAGTAATTTTCGCTAGTGTAGAGGGAGTTTAATGGATCAGCTGACTGTACGATTGATAGTGAAAAGGGCAGGACTATTTCTGTAGGGAGCCCTGTTGTTCCATCCTGGGGCCTTAGACAAACTTAGAGATGTTGTGCAGCATTTAGAAGTATGTATCTGTTATTTTAGAATGTATTGCTTTGTCAGTTTCCTGTAATTATTACTGTTTTACGGTTTTTATGTTGTTCAGTATTCGAGTTGTCATTGGTTTCCGCGTTCGGGTTTGGAGTCCATATTCTGTCACTTGGTTTGCAATGCCGCTCTCAACATCTAATTACCCTGTTGTATCCCAATTTCGTGACCGTTAGCTTGGATTTTCGCGCATGCGCAGTACAGCTGTCAAGTACTTGTTACTTTAATATCATCAAACAACAGATGAACTATTAACTAGGGTCACCAGACCCTAAAAACTTTGTAAACTGTAGCATAAACATAAAAATCACGTACCTGATTTATGTACATGCATTGATCAGAATCTCCCAGAAGCTGTTTCCTCAATTCGTGACTTTTGATTGGCTGCTCATTAGGGTCAAGGTTGTTATGGTAAATAGTAATTTACAGTTCAATTCCAATAATGTAATCCATATTCAATCAAGCTAAGTGATTTCATCTCATATTATTGTCAGTTACTCAACAGTTTTAGTGATTTCATGAAGATGGGTGTATAAATTTAGAGCATAAAAATAACAAGAAATATAGAAAAATGTAACTCCAACTGTTTGTGGTAAGAACTTTCTTAAAATTTTAACTGTTTATAAACATATTTACAGTGATAAAAGTTTTAGAGGTCATAATTAGTTATCTGATTTACAGTGAGGACACAGGAACACTGTGTGCCTCCTGACAACACGCTCTTTTGTGCAGTACACCAGATGTACCCAGTGATCACACTTGTCACACTTGGCACAACCTATTATTTTTATACAGGCATCTTGTCTGGGTGGAGAGAATTTCCCACAAACACAGCAGTTGTCTTCATTTGCGTCATCATCTGAGTATGAACTGTCAGAATCTGCATCAATTGGTGCGCCTTTGTCATTTTGCAGTCCACTAGTTGATGGTTTTGGACTGTCAGGTTTATGGTTATTTGTGTTGTTCCTTTTAGGAGGTCTTTTCTTTTTAAGCTGACATGGTGGTTTTCCTGACTTCTGCTTTTCCTCAAGATACTGTGTCATATTATCAAAAAAGTCATCATCTGTGATGGCTTTGCCACTAGCATTTGGTTTTTTAGAAGTAATTTTCTTTTTTTTCTTGCAGGAGCAGTGGTCACATTGATCATCATCTTTGGTTTTGATGGCTATTTGCTCTTCTTTCTCAAGCAGGAACTTCTCAACTGCTTCAGGACCAGACTTGATGGCTTTTACTTTGGCAACTGGGTTTACTTCTCTGAAACTCTCACAAGGCAACAACTGCTATGGGGTTATATTGTGTTCAGGGGATATATTCCTGTTTTCCTAAATCCAGCTTGAATGTTTAAAGGGGTTAGTGCTTTAAGGTATGCTCTGGATGCAAGAGAAGAAATGTTATATTTTGTAATAATCTGCCCCATGTTTCTGGACATGTACTGTGAGCATTCACTGAAGTAATACCTCTTGAAAGGACCAATTATAGCTACGTAAGGTGGTTGCAATATATGTGAACTATGGGCAGGTACAACAAACAAGATAATGCCTCTTTCCCTGACCCATTTAATGGTTTCTGGACTTTTATGGGATGCATATCCATCATAAATTAGAAGCAACGGTTAAGTGCAGGATGGTGACGGCCTTGCAAATGGAAGAAAATGCTCCTCAAGATATTGCCTAAAAACCTCACTGTTGGATCATCCGGTTTCAGACAAGGTTCCATTTGCACCAGTACAAGCACCTTTCATATGGTCTTGATTCCATCTTTGACCTTTGAATACAAAAAAAGGTGGGATGGCATGGCCCACAGCATTTACACACCCAATTAATGTGGTTGTTGAAGACTTTGGTGAGGTTATTGACTGGGGTTTGACATTTGGATTAGCAACATCTATGCTCTGGTTGTATAGAGGTCTCATCAAGATTGTAGATATTGTGAGGCTTGTTAAGTAGGTCATTATTTTCCATGACGGTTTTCAAGTTCAAGAAATATGTACTGATGGCTTCAGGGGTGGAATTTTTCGCCCTGGCACTTTCAAGCTGGCTTGGTTTCAGAGTTGCAATTTCATGAAGCCATCTTTTCAGAAATGCATATAGCCACTTGCTACTCAAAGGAGCATTTTTATTTTTTCTGCCAAGCTCATAAGCCATTTTTCCTGATAAGTTTTTGGTTTCAGTGTTTGACATACCATAACCAAGCTCAGCTCTAGACTGTAAATGTTCAATATGTTTCTTTTCTTCCTCTTTTTTGAATAAAGTTTCTTGCCCAAAATTAATAGGGTCTACTTTCCCTAACACTCTATCTCTCAAGGTAGACTGTGGAAGTCCAAACATTCTAGCAACTTTTTTCACTGGTAAACCCCTATTCTTCACTAAATTGTATGCTTTTAACATTGTTTCTGGTGAATAATGCCTGTATCTTCCAACATTTTTAACTGGTTTAACTTGAAAGTTATTTTGAAATACATTTTATTGCAATTTGGTGAAGTAACTATAGCTACATTATTTCATAAGCAATAAATCATAATAATGGCATAATATGACGTTAATTGGGCATGGAAGTAAAAAAATAACGGAACAGTAGTAGTGAACGTAACTGTGAAACTCAAAAGAACAGCGTTCAACATTTTCAAGAGCGCCTCCATGACACCGGCGGCTTCCTCTAGATTGTAAACAATAGGTAGATTTATGCAAATATTAAGTTTATAATGGAAATTTAGGAAATATTTGGATAAAATATATAAAGGTAATCAATTTTTCAATATTTATACCTGCTTCTTTCGCATTTCCCTATGTATTTATGGTCAGCAATGTATGAGCGAAAGAGTGGTATAGAATTCGGACGTCGTACAGTTCGGCACGTGCGTAAAATCGGAAAGATAATGGCGTCACGACTTGAGGAAAAGGCACGAATTCAGGAAACAAGGATACTCTAATTTGCATGTCTATAATGGTGGTTGGCCCTCTGTGTTTCAGATCTTACTAACCAGCACAGTACCGCCACGAATGAGTGAGCCAATGTGGTAAAGGGGAGACATTCATCTCTTAGATGAAGGTAAACAATTGTATTATATCTATTTAGAAGTTGTTATTGTAATAACTATTGTGTTTTTGATTAGTCGTTCATGTAAAAGGGCATTTGAGCAGCACTGGTGAACCCGGAACGCAAGACGGAACTATTTCTTTTATGCATTTTATAATGATTGCCTAGAACACTTATGTTATGTAAACAGTTGTGATATTATTATTCAGTGAACCAGTACACTGTCCATACTACACAGTAAATGTATATTGTACATGTACGCATCATGAACTTTGTTTGAAATGAGTTGTTGAACATTATAAGAAGAGCTGGATTCAGTAGTGTCCGTTCTGGCCGGCAGAGACATAATAAATGTATTAATGATATTGATATTTATAGGTATTGTTATGATGACTCATTTCTAGCCAGTATGTCAACAATTCTTGTGATAGAAACACTATAAAGTCAACAGTTTTGTGATAGAAACACTCCAGTTAGATAATAACTGTGACCACAACACTGTGCTGTGATAGAAACACTTAAGTGGCTGTGATAGGACGTATTTAGAAGAAAACGATAAATAGTATGCTGTAATCTATAGACAACTTGGTACAATGATAGCAGACTGTTGAAAGACGCATATTTGAAAGATACACATAGTAACAAGCAACTATTCAATAGAACATTGCAAATACCGTATTACCAGTAACTCCAGTGAGACAACCAACGACCTGATCTTCGATGCACGAAGAATCCAGAGGAATACACTTCCGGAACATTCCAGGGCGACGAAATCTTTCCAACAGTGAACATAACAAGACTCTTCAGTGTGCACTTAGAAACAATTAAAACTCTAGTAAACAGTTGGTCAAGACATTTTTTAAGGTTTCTTTATTGGTACAGTGTTCAAGTCCAGTGCTGTTCAACAAGTTGGTGAGTCAATATAGCTTAGTACTTAAGATTTCATTTTATACTGGGATTTCACTGATTTTTTCATTTTCAAATAAATCTACAGTTATCACAGTATTTCTGAAGAGAAATCTCGCAAAACTTGTTACATTAATAAAACATTGGTAGACACCTAAGTTGATAATCTAGAAATCAGTTTGATCATACTCTAGGTTCTTTTTCATACAAGGACATCAGATCTGTTACATAGTAGGCATTACATACATATATTTTAGTGTGGTAGAAAATCTTTATTAAGTAGTGAATCCCAGGGTTATTTTTATTGAAATATTGGTGTGATTATATTGTAGTAAGCAAGTGGTCACTGCACTGATAACTCTGCATGTTTACTAACATTGGTTAATCTCTGAATTCTATATTTTCCTACTCCATCTTCATTCAGTGGTGCAAAAGAGTGACAGAATACTGGATAGTCCCCTTGTTTTTTTACATGTACTTTTAGGCAGGTATAATCCCATTGGAATTTCATTCATAAAGCAGGTGTAGTAGTATTTGTGTACATTATTGGATTCGATAACAGGTGACCTTTGAACTATCACTAGGGTAGATTTATTGGAAAATTAGGTCAGGTAGTACAGCTGAATTTAAATCAGCTGATAGGAGAACAGAAATAGTGTATTTATTTAATGCAGAGAAAATAAAACTAAAAATTCTTATTAAATAGTTTGTTCATTTTCACACATTTTATATTCCACCTGAATTGTTAAACATTTAAATCTTGACACAGATTTATCGAAGTTGTGGTCAATTTAATAAACAATTTTTGACTTGTGTTTCTTTTCAAAGAAAATAAATTACAATTCATAGCCGTTTAGAAAAGATTTAAAATTTCAAGTGAAAAGAAATTGTTGTTCTGAAATTAATTAAAAATTTCAGAAAACACAGTTTAGATGTAAACTACAGTGTAGTTTATATCTGAAATTCGCAAATAGTATTCGCCGTTTAAGTTTCCCGGTCGGTTGCGAACTACGACAACATTGTACAACAGAAACAAATTATATTATAACTTAGTGGTAATAAAGATATAGATCAAGTTATTACCATGTCTATGATTTAGCGAAAAAGCTTTAAGAATAATTTGACGTTGTAAAAAATTAAATTTAACAACACATAAGTTACCAAGTTCAGCTTCACACGGTTTATAAAGCTGAAATTATCTTGAGGCGAATCATAATATTAATTATTTAAGTTAAACTTATAATAAGTGAAGTTAACTTAAGATTACAGTAAATCAAGTTAACTTGAAGGAATTAAAACAAAATTTCAGATAAATATTAAATACTTAGATAAATCATTATCTTAGAAATATATTAAGCAAATACACAGTTAAGTTGATAAATAAATTAAACTTAAGTTAAAAAAGTTAAACTTAATAATTACAGTGATTTAAAGAAATTAAAGAAAAATTTAGTTAGAAATTAAGCCAAGATTTAACTCATAGGTTTAGCTTTGAAATAACTTTAACAAATATACATTAAAGTTAAAAAAAACGTTAAACTATAGTTTAACTTAAGTTAAAATTTTAATTTTATTTGATTTGGAACAGTGAGTTAAAGAAGTTCAACTCTGTTTACAACTTTATTAAGCTAAGGTTACATTAAAAAAAGAAAATAATAAAATTATAGTATTTTATTTTTTTAATAATACTTTGTATTATTAAGTCTTAGGTACTTGGGTATCAATAATATAACCAAACATAATTGTACTTGGATCTTGAAGTGAATTTTGGTAAATTATATCATTACAGATTGTGTTGTACAAACGTGTATACGCGTTGTTCACTTGTCGCGAATTTTATTAATATATCGTACGGAGCACACTTAGATAAAATTGTGTACACTTTTGAGAAAGACTATTGATAGTGAGACAGTTGTAAGCGTGAGACAGTTGTGAATCTGTGTTGTGAAAAAAAGTCGTGAAGTATTCATAGTAAGACAGTTGTGAACCTGTGTTGTGAAAAGTTGTGAGGTGTTGAAAGAAATCTACAATTGTATTTGTACTGTTGAAAAAAGTGATAAGTAATAAAATTACATGTGTTATTGAAGTGTTTCATTCACATATAAACGACTTATATCATATGTTATTGAAGTGTTTCATTCACATATGAATAAATGCCTTGTATCAAATTGTAAGTAACATTGAGTGATAATGACACTTGTTCATAATTAGTGACTGATAGTGCATTTACTTTGAACCATATTAGTGATATATAGACACTTGAAAAATGGATTCAAAGAAAACACATATCATAATGGAGTCAGGAGACAAATCAACAGAGGAGGTAACCCCAGGTGAGCTTCGGTTAATCATGACAGCACGGAAGCTAAAGATAAAAAGTGCAAAGGAGCTAAAAGAATGTATGCATGCAAGAGACATTACACACCCACTTAGTCCACCTACAGCAACTACTTTGATAGAAACAAAAGACAATTTGCCAAAGATATCCATATTTTATGGAGAGATAGGAAAGGGAGAAGTAAACTTCAAGACTTGGATATATGAAGTAAAATGTTTATTGGAAAGCATAAAGAAAAAAGATAATGACAGCATTAAGGCGCTCCGTAAGAGGGGAGGCAGCTGATATCCTTCGCAGATTGGGGGTTACGGCTGGATTTGCAGAAGTACTTAGGAAATTTGAGAGTACTTATGGTGAGATTGAGACAAAAGAATCACTTCTTAGGAAATTTTATAATTGCAAACAAAACAGAGTCTGTACACTCATATGCAATTAGATTAGAAGATTTATTTGCAGAAGGACTACCACTTGGAGCAATAGTAGGACATGGTGAAGAAATTTTAAAAAGTGTTTTTTACCAGGGATTAAAGCCACAGATAAAACAAATGGCCAATTACTAGTTCGACACTATCAGTGATTACGACAAATTTAAAATAGAAGTCCGCAAGATAGAAAATGATATTACAATAGAAAAGGACACAACATGTAAAGCGACAAATAAATAAGAAGACAAATCAGAACTGAAGGAAGTAAAAGAACTACTGATGAAAATAGATGCAGGAGTACAGTCATTGGAAGCGGAAAAGTCAACTAAAGATACAAGTAAACAAATCATCTTTAGAGGTGGAAGAAGAAGACAAAGAGGCAGAGGATATCAACATCAAGAACATAGAGGCAGAGGTAATTACTGACCTACAAGACCAACTGCAGGAAATAATTTCAAACCAGATCAAAGAAACAACAATCAAAGAGGCGCTTATGGAGGGAGAGACACTATTGTGCTATAATTGTGGGAAAGAGGGCCACATTACTAGATTTTGTCAGCAGTCGGAAAACTAACTCGTGCCTCTGTCACGGGACCAGACTTGGGCACGGAAAACAATGGTCCACAACTTGTTGGACAGTCAAATAAAACAGCTGTCAAAATCAATACAATAGAAAAAAAGCACTTATAGATACTGGAAGCTGCATAAGTTACATCACAGAAACATTCTATAAAGATCATCTAAGAGACATTGACATTAAACTACTGCAAGATATTTTAAATGTAGAATGTGCAAATGGTAGCAAACTTCCAAACATTGGCTATATAGAAACCTCGAAGACAACAGAGGGTATACGTAATTGCAATGAAAGCACATGCTTGTTTTTGATAACACCAGAAACAACTTATAGCAAAAACATTCCAGTTCTGATTGGAACAAACATCCTTAACAAACTCTTACAAGATTGTAAAAAGGATTTTGGAGATACATACTTGCAAAAAGCAGGATTATTTACACCTTGGTATCTAGCATTTAGGTGTATGTCTCTTAGAGACAGAGAACTTAGAAGGAATAAAGATAGATTGGATTTCATTAGAAGTGCAGAAACAGCAAATGTCATTATTGAACCAAACTCTACAGTGAACATTAGAGCTTTCACTGATAATGAGATAGATCATGTTACAACTAGCGCAATTATACAAGAAACAGAGGAATGCATATTCAGCAATTTGGTAGATGTTAAACCTTCAGTAATTAACTATAGTTTTCCAGAAATGGGAGAATTACAGTTAATATTTCCAACTTGTCAACAAAGACAGTCTTTGTATCACCAAGGACAATCATCGCAGAACTACAACCTGTGCAGATAGATCAGTCTGTTCTAGAGAAACTAGAAAACGACTCGCAGAAAGATATTTTAGATGATGTTCACATCAATTCATCTTTAACACCAGAACAAGACATTCAGCTTCAACATCTTCTACAGAAACACAAACAATACTTTTCAACTAGTGAAACAGATATAGGAGAATGTGATAAATTCAAACATAGGATAGATTTATCAAATGAAGTGCCTTTCAAACAGCGACATAGAAGAATACCCCTGCCATGATTGAAGAAGTTCGTCAACACTTAGAACAATTACTTGCATCAGGTGTCATACAAAAGTCTGAGTCACCATGGGCCTCAAATGTTGTCCTAGTAAGGAAGAAATACGGTAAATTGAGAATGTGCATAGATTACAGAGCCCTTAATTTGAAAACGATTCGCGATGCAGATGCACTGCTAGGATTGAAGAAGTTTTTGACTGCCTTAAAGGAGCTAAATTTTTTTCAACAATCGACATGAAATCCGGATATCTGGATACCATCAAGTGGAAATTGAAGAAGAACACAAAGAACGCACTGCCTTTACAGTAGGACCTCTTGGTTTTTATGAGTACCGAAAAATGCCATTTGGATTTTCAAACTCCCCTGCGACTTACCAACGGTTAATGGAGGAGTGTTTAGGACACTTTAATATGACAATATGTGTCATATATTTGGATGACTTGATCATTTTTTCAGAAAGCTTTGAACAACATCTTGAAAGATTGGATTATATTTTGACTAGGCTATCTGAATGTGGATTAAAATTGTCAGCAGACAAATGTTACTTTCTACAAAAGAGGGTCAAATTCTTGGGACATGTTGTGAGCGAAGATGGTGTAGAGACGGACCCAGACAAGATTGAAAAAGTCAGAAACTGGCCAACACCTAACAGTGCAGATGAACTTAGATCACTCCTAGTTTTTGCAGGGTATTACAGACGGTTCATCAAGGATTTCAGCAAGATTACAAAACCTCTCAATAACCTCCTGCCACCTACAACAAAGAAAAGTAATACAAAACCAAAACCTTGGCTCTGGACTGAACTTGAACAAAACACCTTTGAGAAATTAAAAGAAACATTAACATCACCACCTATTCTTGCCTATCCTGATTTCTCTAGACCATTTGAACTACATGTTGATGCTATTTCAACAGGATTAGGTGCTGTATTGTACATTGTAGATGAACATAACAAGAAAAGAGTTGTATCTTATGCAAGCAGGAGTTTGTCAAAGTCAGAGAAACACTACCCTGCATTTAAATTAGAATTCCTGTGTTTAAAGTGGGCCATTACAGAAAAGTACAGTGAATATCTCACAGGACGTCACTTTACAGTTTATACTGACAGTAATCCACTTACACATGTTTTAACATCAGCAAAACTTGATGCAACAGGACAGCGTTGGGCAACTGCTTTAGCAAATTACAACTTTGACATTTTATACAAACCAGGAAGGAAAAATACAGATGCTGATGCTATGTCCAGATAACCCCATCATAAGTGAACAAAAGACAATGAGGAATTTATTGTGCTACAAGATGATACTATTAAAGCAATCTGCAAGTCAGTATATGTGGAAGGTTTGGTCAATATCCTTCCATCAGCCTCAATAAATATTATTGAAGCTACTGAATCAGCAGGACAGACTATGGCCCAAATTGAGATTAGTGAGATCCGCAAAACCCAGAGAGAAGATTTTCTTATTTGGAAGTGGCTTAGAGCCAAATTAGATAATAAATTCCCTAAACAAAAAGAAAAGTATAACACACTAGACTATCAGATGAAAAGAAACTTTTCAAGTGAGTGATTAGAGGTGTTTTGTATAAAATATTGCATGACAATGATCAGGAAATATATCAGCTGGTACTTCCAAACATCTATAGAAAAAAAGGTTTTGAAAGGACTTCATGATGATATGGGTCATCCTGGGAAAGACAGGACATCTTCACTCATCAGGGATAGATTTTACTGGCTTGGTATGACATCAGACATTGAACACTGGGTAAATGGGTGTAAACGTTGCACCATGAGGAAAGGTAACAAGGACAGAGCTCCTTTGATAAACATTGTTACAACATATCCTCTAGAAATGGTCTGTATAGACTTTCTCTCTGTGGATCAGTCTCAAGGTGGCTATTGAAATATCCTTGTCATAACTGACCATTTTACTAAATATGCAACAGCTATACCAACAAAAAATCAGACTGCCAAAACCATAGAAGAAGCTCTGTACAACCATTTCATAGTAAATTTTGGCATACCAGCAAAAAATCATTCTGATCAAGGTGAAAATTTTGAAAGTGATTTAATCAAAGAACTTTGCAACATCATCGGAATTCAGAAAAGTCGTACAACACCTTATCATCCGATGGGAAATGGAACTACAGAAAAATTTAATAGGACCTTGATTGCAATGCTTGGAACACTTAGACCAGACCAGAAAAATAATTGGAAACAGTACCTACCATCATTGGTTTTTGCCTACAACTGCACTAAACATGATTCTACAAAACACACTTCATATGGACTGATGTTTGGTCGCAAGCCAAAATTACCAATCGACACACTTTTCGAATCTGCAGTAGAACAAGAATCAACAACAGACTACGTGAAGGACCTTAAAGAAAAAATAAAAGAAACCAAGATATAGTAAAGAAACATTCAGATGCAGCAAGAGACAAACAAAAGAAAAACTATGATAGAAAAGCGAAAGCACCTCAACTTCAAATTGAAGACAGAGTCTTGCTACGGGTACTAGCATTTATAGGAAGACACAAAATTGCAGACAAATATGAAGAAAACATTTACACAGTAGTTGATCAACCAAACAGGGACATACCAGTATTTAAAATTAGGTCAGATGATGGTATCACAAAAACCATTCATAGAAATCATTTACTAACTGTAGGATCTTTCAATGGTGAAAAGGATTTCAGTCTCGAAAGACCAGTACCAAAATCAAGATGCAGAGTAGATAAAACTGAGGAAAACAATAGCAGAGAATGTGGGCTCACTACAGAGTCTAGTGATTAAGAGGATGAAATTCTCACACTGACAGTGAAACATGGGACGCCCATATCTCTGAAAACACATGACAAAGAAACAAGTGTAAGAGAATTAGGATCTCATAGTAAAGATAAAGACACTGAACATAATGATGTAACAGTGCGAGAAATCAATACAGAAACAGAAAATGCAGCAGTAAAAGTAGACACAGAAGCTATAAATGTATTAGATGAAAGAACAGAGGTAGAAACTCAATATGATGATCATATTGGTGAAGAAAACAAAAGATCAGAGGATGAAGTAGAAGATACAGCAATAAAAGAAATGCATAAAGAAGTACCAAACAGGAATCAAGAAGTTAAATTAACAGGTGCAGAAGCAAGTCATGCACACAAAGTAAGAAAAGACAAACCACCAGTCAAACCGAGAAATCTGAAAGGAAAAACATCAACAAAATGCCAAGTTATTTGCAAGACTATGTTTGCAAATCTACCAGTATAGACAACAGGCCATTGGATTTAAAGCTTGATGCTCTTACAAAGTTTCTAGAGTCAGGACTACTTAATACTGTAACTTCAGATGTAGCACACAGAATTGTTGAGGCAGTTATGAAATAAATTTTAAATAATGCATATTTGTTTTTACCATAGTTGTTCTTATTAATTCACTTCTAGTTTCAGATAATATTAAAGGAACAGAAGTATACATATCCAGTTGGTACTTACATTCTTTTAGGTGGTTCTTTAACCTGTACATTGAAAAGCATACTAAACTATATCATTTTTTATTATATTTCACATAATGTTCAGGTCCCGAGAACTTCATGTACAGTTTAAAATATGTTTTAATTGTCATTTGTCATTGCAGGAACAAGATACAGCTTTGCTGCCCAGCTAGCTGTCATTACCTTTAATTTTGTATATTTTTTTTTCAAAATGATGAGACATCATTTTCCAGAGAGGGGAAGAATGTAGCAGGGTTGAATTTTAGTAGCTTATAACCTAAAATGTCAATAATATGATTTACAGATTTCACGCTACACCGGAATTGACCGTGTTATTTTTTACAGCATAAGCATACAGTATTTAGTAGTACTGCAGAGGTTAAAGGTTAAAATCATCTACAAAACAAGTAGTGATTGGTTGTTTAGGGTTCAGCGTAGTAATTTTCGCTAGTGTAGAGGGAGTTTAATGGATCAGCTGACTGTACGATTGATAGTGAAAAGGGCAGGACTATTTCTGTAGGGAGCCCTGTTGTTCCATCCTGGGGCCTTAGACAAACTTAGAGATGTTGTGCAGCATTTAGAAGTATGTATCTGTTATTTTAGAATGTATTGCTTTGTCAGTTTCCTGTAATTATTACTGTTTTACGGTTTTTATGTTGTTCAGTATTCGAGTTGTCATTGGTTTCCGCGTTCGGGTTTGGAGTCCATATTCTGTCACTTGGTTTGCAATGCCGCTCTCAACATCTAATTACCCTGTTGTATCCCAATTTCGTGACCGTTAGCTTGGATTTTCGCGCATGCGCAGTACAGCTGTCAAGTACTTGTTACTTTAATATCATCAAACAACAGATGAACTATTAACTAGGGTCACCAGACCCTAAAAACTTTGTAAACTGTAGCATAAACATAAAAATCACGTACCTGATTTATGTACATGCATTGATCAGAATCTCCCAGAAGCTGTTTCCTCAATTCGTGACTTTTGATTGGCTGCTCATTAGGGTCAAGGTTGTTATGGTAAATAGTAATTTACAGTTCAATTCCAATAATGTAATCCATATTCAATCAAGCTAAGTGATTTCATCTCATATTATTGTCAGTTACTCAACAGTTTTAGTGATTTCATGAAGATGGGTGTATAAATTTAGAGCATAAAAATAACAAGAAATATAGAAAAATATAACTCCAACTGTTAATGGAAAGAACTTTCTTAAAATTTTAACTGTTTATAAACATATTTACAGTGAAAAAGTTTAGAGGTCATAATTAGTTATCTGATTTACAGTGAGGACACAGGAACACTGTGTGCCTCCTGACAACACGCTCTTTTGTGCAGTACACCAGATGTACCCAGTGATCACACTTGTCACACTTGGCACAACCTATTATTTTTATACAGGCATCTTGTCTGGGTGGAGAGAATTTCCCACAAACACAGCAGTTGTCTTCATTTGCGTCATCATCTGAGTATGAAACTGTCAGAATCTGCATCAATTGGTGCGCCTTTGTCATTTTGCAGTCCACTAGTTGATGGTTTTGGGGCTGTCAGGTTTATGGTTATTTGTGTTGTTCCTTTTAGGAGGTCTTTTCTTTTTAAGCTGACATGGTGTTTTTTACTGACTTCTGCTTTTCCTCAAGATACTGTGTCATATTATCAAAAAAGTCATCATCTGTGATGGCTTTGCCACTAGCATTTGGTTTCATAGAAGTTAATTTCTTTTTTTTTCTTGCAGGAGCAGAGGTCACAGTGATCATCATCTTTGGTTTTGATGGCTATTTGCTCTTCTTTCTCAAGCAGGAACTTCTCAACTGCTTCAGGACCAGACTTGATGGCTTTTACTTTGGCAACTGGGTTTACTTCTCTGAAACTCTCACAAGGCAACAACTGCTATGGGGTTATTGTGTCCAGGGGATATATTCCTGTTTTCCTAAATCCAGCTTGAATATTTAAAGGGGTTAGTGCTTTAAGGTAGGCTCTGGATGCAAGAGAAGAAATGTTATATTTTGTAATAATCTGCCCCATGTTTCTGGACATGTACTGTGAGCATTCACTGAAATAATACCTCTTGAAAGGACCAATTATAGCTACGTAAGGTGGTTGCAATATATGTGAACTATGGGCAGGTACAACAAACAAGATAATGCCTCTTTCCCTGACCCATTTAATGGTTTCTGGACTTTTATGGGATGCATATCCATCATAAATTAGAAGCAACGGTTAAGTGCAGGATGGTGACGGCCTTGCAAATGGAAGAAAATGCTCCTCAAGATATTGCCTAAAAACCTCACTGTTGGATCATCCGGTTTCAGACAAGGTTCCATTTGCACCAGTACAAGCACCTTTCATATGGTCTTGATTCCATCTTTGACCTTTGAATACAAAAAAAGGTGGGATGGCATGGCCCACAGCATTTACACACCCAATTAATGTGGTTGTTGA
This sequence comes from Mercenaria mercenaria, assembly GCF_021730395.1. NCBI lineage: Eukaryota > Metazoa > Mollusca > Bivalvia > Venerida > Veneridae > Mercenaria > Mercenaria mercenaria. The sequence goes on from NW_026463689.1 coordinate 19,556, forward strand.
AGACTTTGGTGAGGTTATTGACTGGGGTTTGACATTTGGATTAGCAACATCTATGCTCTGGTTGTATAGAGGTCTCATCAAGATTGTAGATATTGTGAGGCTTGTTAAGTAGGTCATTATTTTCCATGACGGTTTTCAAGTTCAAGAAATATGTACTGATGGCTTCAGGGGTGGAATTTTTCGCCCTGGCACTTTCAAGCTGGCTTGGTTTCAGAGTTGCAATTTCATGAAGCCATCTTTTCAGAAATGCATATAGCCACTTGCTACTCAAAGGAGCATTTTTATTTTTTCTGCCAAGCTCATAAGCCATTTTCCTGATAAGTTTTTGGTTTTCAGTGTTTGACATACCATAACCAAGCTCAGCTCTAGACTGTAAATGTTCAATATGTTTTCTTTTCTTCCTCTTTTTTGAATAAAGTTTCTTGCCCAAAATTAATAGGGTCTACTTTCCCTAACACTCTATCTCTCAAGGTAGACTGTGGAAGTCCAAACATTCTAGCAACTTTTTTCACTGGTAAACCCTATTCTTCACTAAATTGTATGCTTTTAACATTGTTTCTGGTGAATAATGCCTGTATCTTCCAACATTTTTAACTGGTTTAACTTGAAAGTTATTTTGAAATACATTTTATTGCAATTTGGTGAAGTAACTATAGCTACATTATTTCATAAGCAATAAATCATAATAATGGCATAATATGACGTTAATTGGGCATGGAAGTAAAAAAATAACGGAACAGTAGTAGTGAACGTAACTGTGAAACTCAAAAGAACAGCGTTCAACATTTTCAAGAGCGCCTCCATGACACCGGCGGCTTCCTCTAGATTGTAAACAATAGGTAGATTTATGCAAATATTAAGTTTATAATGGAAATTTAGGAAATATTTGGATAAAATATATAAAGGTAATCATTTTTCAATATTTTTACCTGCTTCTTTCGCATTTCCCTATGTATTTATGGTCAGCAATGTATGAGCGAAAGAGTGGTATAGAATTCGGACGTCGTACAGTTCGGCACGTGCGTAAAATCGGAAAGATAATGGCGTCACGACTTGAGGAAAAGGCACGAATTCAGGAAACAAGGATACTCTAATTTGCATGTCTATAATGGTGGTTGGCCCTCTGTGTTTCAGATCTTACTAACCAGCACAGTACCGCCACGAATGAGTGAGCCAATGTGGTAAAGGGGAGACATTCATCTCTTAGATGAAGGTAAACAATTGTATTATATCTATTTAGAAGTTGTTATTGTAATAACTATTGTGTTTTTGATTAGTCGTTCATGTAAAAGGGCATTTGAGCAGCACTGGTGAACCCGGAACGCAAGACGGAACTATTTCTTTTATGCATTTTATAATGATTGCCTAGAACACTTATGTTATGTAAACAGTTGTGATATTATTATTCAGTGAACCAGTACACTGTCCATACTACACAGTAAATGTATATTGTACATGTACGCATCATGAACTTTGTTTGAAATGAGTTGTTGAACATTATAAGAAGAGCTGGATTCAGTAGTGTCCGTTCTGGCCGGCAGAGACATAATAAATGTATTAATGATATTGATATTTATAGGTATTGTTATGATGACTCATTTCTAGCCAGTATGTCAACAATTCTTGTGATAGAAACACTATAAAGTCAACAGTTTTGTGATAGAAACACTCCAGTTAGATAATAACTGTGACCACAACACTGTGCTGTGATAGAAACACTTAAGTGGCTGTGATAGGACGTATTTAGAAGAAAACGATAAATAGTATGCTGTAATCTATAGACAACTTGGTACAATGATAGCAGACTGTTGAAAGACGCATATTTGAAAGATACACATAGTAACAAGCAACTATTCAATAGAACATTGCAAATACCGTATTACCAGTAACTCCAGTGAGACAACCAACGACCTGATCTTCGATGCACGAAGAATCCAGAGGAATACACTTCCGGAACATTCCAGGGCGACGAAATCTTTCCAACAGTGAACATAACAAGACTCTGCAGTGTGCACTTAGAAACAATTAAAACTCTAGTAAACAGTTGGTCAAGACATTTTTTAAGGTTTCTTTATTGGTACAGTGTTCAAGTCCAGTGCTGTTCAACAAGTTGGTGAGTCAATATAGCTTAGTACTTAAGATTTCATTTTATACTGGGATTTCACTGATTTTTTCATTTTCAAATAAATCTACAGTTATCACAGTATTTCTGAAGAGAAATCTCGCAAAACTTGTTACATTAATAAAACATTGGTAGACAACTAAGTTGATAATCTAGAAATCAGTTTGATCATACTCTAGGTTCTTTTTCATACAAGGACATCAGATCTGTTACATAGTAGGCATTACATACATATATTTTAGTGTGGTAGAAAATCTTTATTAAGTAGTGAATCCCAGGGTTATTTTTATTGAAATATTGGTGTGATTATATTGTAGTAAGCAAGTGGTCACTGCACTGATAACTCTGCATGTTTACTAACATTGGTTAATCTCTGAATTCTATATTTTCCTACTCCATCTTCATTCAGTGGTGCAAAAAGAGTGACAGAATACTGGATAGTCCCCTTGTTTTTTTACATGTACTTTTAGGCAGGTATAATCCCATTGGAATTTCATTCATAAAGCCAGGTGTAGTAGTATTTGTGTACATTATTGGATTCGATAACAGGTGACCTTTGAACTATCACTAGGGTAGATTTATTGGAAAATTAGGTCAGGTAGTACAGCTGAATTTAAATCAGCTGATAGGAGAACAGAAATAGTGTATTTATTTAATGCAGAGAAAATAAAACTAAAAATTCTTATTAAAATAGTTTGTTCATTTTCACACATTTTATATTCCACCTGAATTGTTAAACATTTAAATCTTGACACAGATTTATCGAAGTTGTGGTCAATTTAATAAACAATTTTTGACTTGTGTTTCTTTTCAAAGAAAATAAATTACAATTCATAGCCGTTTAGAAAAGATTTAAAATTTCAAGTGAAAAGAAATTGTTGTTCTGAAATTAATTAATAATTTCAGAAAACACAGTTTAGATGTAAACTACAGTGTAGTTTATATCTGAAATTCGCAAATAGTATTCGCCGTTTAAGTTTCCCGGTCGGTTGCGAACTACGACAACATTGTACAACAGAAACAAATTATATTATAACTTAGTGGTAATAAAGAGTATAGATCAAGTTATTACCATGTCTATGATTTAGCGAAAAAGCTTTAAGAATAATTTGACGTTGTAAAAAATTAAATTTAACAACACATAAGTTACCAAGTTCAGCTTCACACGGTTTATAAAGCTGAAATTATCTTGAGGCGAATCATAATATTAATTATTTAAGTTAAACTTATAATAAGTGAAGTTAACTTAAGATTACAGTAAATCAAGTTAACTTGAAGGAATTAAAACAAAATTTCAGATAAATATTAAATACTTAGATAAATCATTATCTTAGAAATATATTAAGCAAATACACAGTTAAGTTGATAAATAAATTAAACTTAAGTTAAAAAAGTTAAACTTAATAATTACAGTGATTTAAAGAAATTAAAGAAAAATTTAGTTAGAAATTAAGCCAAGATTTAACTCATAGGTTTAGCTTTGAAATAACTTTAACAAATATACATTAAAGTTAAAAAAAACGTTAAACTATAGTTTAACTTAAGTTAAAATTTTAATTTTATTTGATTTGGAACAGTGAGTTAAAGAAGTTCAACTCTGTTTACAACTTTATTAAGCTAAGGTTACATTAAAAAAGAAAATAATAAAATTATAGTATTTTATTTTTTTAATAATACTTGTATTATTAAGTCTTAGGTACTTGGGTATCAATAATATAACCAAACATAATTGTACTTGGATCTTGAAGTGAATTTTGGTAAATTATATCATTACAGATTGTGTTGTACAAACGTGTATACGCGTTGTTCACTTGTCGCGAATTTTATTAATATATCGTACGGAGCACACTTAGATAAAATTGTGTACACTTTTGAGAAAGACTATGATAGTGAGACAGTTGTAAGCGTGAGACAGTTGTGAATCTGTGTTGTGAAAAAAAGTCGTGAAGTATTCATAGTAAGACAGTTGTGAACCTGTGTTGTGAAAAGTTGTGAGTGTTGAAAAGAAATCTACAATTGTATTTGTACTGTTGAAAAAAGTGATAAGTAATAAAATTACATGTGTTATTGAAGTGTTTCATTCACATATAAACGACTTATATCATATGTTATTGAAGTGTTTCATTCACATATGAATAAATGCCTTGTATCAAATTGTAAGTAACATTGAGTGATAATGACACTTGTTCATAATTAGTGACTGATAGTGCATTTACTTTGAACCATATTAGTGATATATAGACACTTGAAAAATGGATTCAAAGAAAACACATATCATAATGGAGTCAGGAGACAAATCAACAGAGGAGGTAACCCCAGGTGAGCTTCGGTTAATCATGACAGCACGGAAGCTAAAGATAAAAAGTGCAAAGGAGCTAAAAGAATGTATGCATGCAAGAGACATTACACACCCACTTAGTCCACCTACAGCAACTACTTTGATAGAAACAAAAGACAATTTGCCAAAGATATCCATATTTTATGGAGAGATAGGAAAGGGAGAAGTAAACTTCAAGACTTGGATATATGAAGTAAAATGTTTATTGGGAAAGCATAAAGAAGAAAAGATAATGACAGCATTAAGGCGCTCCGTAAGAGGGGAGGCAGCTGATATCCTTCGCAGATTGGGGGTTACGGCTGGATTTGCAGAAGTACTTAGGAAATTTGAGAGTACTTATGGTGAGATTGAGACAAAAGAATCACTTCTTAGGAAATTTTATAATTGCAAACAAAACAGAGTCTGTACACTCATATGCAATTAGATTAGAAGATTTATTTGCAGAAGGACTACCACTTGGAGCAATAGTAGGACATGGTGAAGAAATTTTAAAAAGTGTTTTTTACCAGGGATTAAAGCCACAGATAAAACAAATGGCCAATTACTAGTTCGACACTATCAGTGATTACGACAAATTTAAAATAGAAGTCCGCAAGATAGAAAATGATATTACAATAGAAAAGGACACAACATGTAAAGCGACAAATAAATAAGAAGACAAATCAGAACTGAAGGAAGTAAAAGAACTACTGATGAAATAGATGCAGGAGTACAGTCATTGGAAGCGGAAAAGTCAACTAAAGATACAAGTAAACAAATCATCTTTAGAGGTGGAAGAAGAAGACAAAGAGGCAGAGGATATCAACATCAAGAACATAGAGGCAGAGGTAATTACTGACCTACAAGACCAACTGCAGGAAATAATTTCAAACCAGATCAAAGAAACAAACAATCAAAGAGGCGCTTATGGAGGGAGAGACACTATTGTGCTATATTGTGGGAAAGAGGGCCACATTACTAGATTTTGTCAGCAGTCGGAAAACTAACTCGTGCCTCTGTCACGGGACCAGACTTGGGCACGGAAAACAATGGTCCACAACTTGTTGGACAGTCAAATAAAACAGCTGTCAAAATCAATACAATAGAAAAAAAGCACTTATAGATACTGGAAGCTGCATAAGTTACATCACAGAAACATTCTATAAAGATCATCTAAGAGACATTGACATTAAACTACTGCAAGATATTTTAAATGTAGAATGTGCAAATGGTAGCAAACTTCCAAACATTGGCTATATAGAAACCTCGAAGACAACAGAGGGTATACGTAATTGCAATGAAAGCACATGCTTGTTTTTGATAACACCAGAAACAACTTATAGCAAAAACATTCCAGTTCTGATTGGAACAAACATCCTTAACAAACTCTTACAAGATTGTAAAAAGGATTTTGGAGATACATACTTGCAAAAAGCAGGATTATTTACACCTTGGTATCTAGCATTTAGGTGTATGTCTCTTAGAGACAGAGAACTTAGAAGGAATAAAGATAGATTGGATTTCATTAGAAGTGCAGAAACAGCAAATGTCATTATTGAACCAAACTCTACAGTGAACATTAGAGCTTTCACTGATAATGAGATAGATCATGTTACAACTAGCGCAATTATACAAGAAACAGAGGAATGCATATTCAGCAATTTGGTAGATGTTAAACCTTCAGTAATTAACTATAGTTTTCCAGAAATGGAGAAATTACAGTTAATATTTCCAACTTGTCAACAAAGACAGTCTTTGTATCACCAAGGACAATCATCGCAGAACTACAACCTGTGCAGATAGATCAGTCTGTTCTAGAGAAACTAGAAAACGACTCGCAGAAAGATATTTTAGATGATGTTCACATCAATTCATCTTTAACACCAGAACAAGACATTCAGCTTCAACACCTTCTACAGAAACACAAACAATACTTTTCAACTAGTGAAACAGATATAGGAGAATGTGATAAATTCAAACATAGGATAGATTTATCAAATGAAGTGCCTTTCAAACAGCGACATAGAAGAATACCCCCTGCCATGATTGAAGAAGTTCGTCAACACTTAGAACAATTACTTGCATCAGGTGTCATACAAAAGTCTGAGTCACCATGGGCCTCAAATGTTGTCCTAGTAAGGAAGAAATACGGTAAATTGAGAATGTGCATAGATTACAGAGCCCTTAATTTGAAAACGATTCGCGATGCAGATGCACTGCCTAGGATTGAAGAAGTTTTTGACTGCCTTAAAGGAGCTAAATTTTTTTCAACAATCGACATGAAATCCGGATATCTGGATACCATCAAGTGGAAATTGAAGAAGAACACAAAGAACGCACTGCCTTTACAGTAGGACCTCTTGGTTTTTATGAGTACCGAAAAATGCCATTTGGATTTTCAAACTCCCCTGCGACTTACCAACGGTTAATGGAGGAGTGTTTAGGACACTTTAATATGACAATATGTGTCATATATTTGGATGACTTGATCATTTTTTCAGAAAGCTTTGAACAACATCTTGAAAGATGGATTATATTTTGACTAGGCTATCTGAATGTGGATTAAAATTGTCAGCAGACAAATGTTACTTTCTACAAAAGAGGGTCAAATTCTTGGGACATGTTGTGAGCGAAGATGGTGTAGAGACGGACCCAGACAAGATTGAAAAGTCAGAAACTGGCCAACACCTAACAGTGCAGATGAACTTAGATCACTCCTAGTTTTTGCAGGGTATTACAGACGGTTCATCAAGGATTTCAGCAAGATTACAAAACCTCTCAATAACCTCCTGCCACCTACAACAAAGAAAAGTAATACAAAACCAAAACCTTGGCTCTGGACTGAACTTGAACAAAACACCTTTGAGAAATTAAAAGAAACATTAACATCACCACCTATTCTTGCCTATCCTGATTTCTCTAGACCATTTGAACTACATGTTGATGCTATTTCAACAGGATTAGGTGCTGTATTGTACATTGTAGATGAACATAACAAGAAAAGAGTTGTATCTTATGCAAGCAGGAGTTTGTCAAAGTCAGAGAAACACTACCCTGCATTTAAATTAGAATTCCTGTGTTTAAAGTGGGCCATTACAGAAAAGTACAGTGAATATCTCACAGGACGTCACTTTACAGTTTATACTGACAGTAATCCACTTACACATGTTTTAACATCAGCAAAACTTGATGCAACAGGACAGCGTTGGGCAACTGCTTTAGCAAATTACAACTTTGACATTTTATAAAACCAGGAAGGAAAAATACAGATGCTGATGCTATGTCCAGATAACCCCATCATAAGTGAACAAAAGACAATGAGGAATTTATTGTGCTACAAGATGATACTATTAAAGCAATCTGCAAGTCAGTATATGTGGAAGGTTTGGTCAATATCCTTCCATCAGCCTCAATAAATATTATTGAAGCTACTGAATCAGCAGGACAGACTATGGCCCAAATTGAGATTAGTGAGATCCGCAAAACCCAGAGAGAAGATTTTCTTATTTGGAAGTGGCTTAGAGCCAAATTAGATAATAAATTCCCTAAACAAAAAGAAAAGTATAACACACTAGACTATCAGATGAAAAGAAACTTTTCAAGTGAGTGATTAGAGGTGTTTTGTATAAAATATTGCATGACAATGATCAGGAAATATATCAGCTGGTACTTCCAAACATCTATAGAAAAAAAGGTTTTGAAAGGACTTCATGATGATATGGGTCATCCTGGGAAAGACAGGACATCTTCACTCATCAGGGATAGATTTTACTGGCTTGGTATGACATCAGACATTGAACACTGGGTAAATGGGTGTAAACGTTGCACCATGAGGAAAGGTAACAAGGACAGAGCTCCTTTGATAAACATTGTTACAACATATCCTCTAGAAATGGTCTGTATAGACTTTCTCTCTGTGGATCAGTCTCAAGGTGGCTATTGAAATATCCTTGTCATAACTGACCATTTTACTAAATATGCAACAGCTATACCAACAAAAAATCAGACTGCCAAAACCATAGAAGAAGCTCTGTACAACCATTTCATAGTAAATTTTGGCATACCAGCAAAAATCATTCTGATCAAGGTGAAAATTTTGAAAGTGATTTAATCAAAGAACTTTGCAACATCATCGGAATTCAGAAAAGTCGTACAACACCTTATCATCCGATGGGAAATGGAAATACAGAAAAATTTAATAGGACCTTGATTGCAATGCTTGGAACACTTAGACCAGACCAGAAAAATAATTGGAAACAGTACCTACCATCATTGGTTTTTGCCTACAACTGCACTAAACATGATTCTACAAAACACACTTCATATGGACTGATGTTTGGTCGCAAGCCAAAATTACCAATCGACACACTTTTCGAATCTGCAGTAGAACAAGAATCAACAACAGACTACGTGAAGGACCTTAAAGAAAAAATAAAAGAAACACAAGATATAGTAAAGAAACATTCAGATGCAGCAAGAGACAAACAAAAGAAAAACTATGATAGAAAAGCGAAAGCACCTCAACTTCAAATTGAAGACAGAGTCTTGCTACGGGTACTAGCATTTATAGGAAGACACAAAATTGCAGACAAATATGAAGAAAACATTTACACAGTAGTTGATCAACCAAACAGGGACATACCAGTATTTAAAATTAGGTCAGATGATGGTATCACAAAAACCATTCATAGAAATCATTTACTAACTGTAGGATCTTTCAATGGTGAAAAGGATTTCAGTCTCGAAAGACCAGTACCAAAATCAAGATGCAGAGTAGATAAAACTGAGGAAAACAATAGCAGAGAATGTGGGCTCACTACAGAGTCTAGTGATTAAGAGGATGAAATTCTCACACTGACAGTGAAACATGGGGACGCCCATATCTCTGAAACACATGACAAAGAAACAAGTGTAAGAGAATTAGGATCTCATAGTAAAGATAAAGACACTGAACATAATGATGTAACAGTGCGAGAAATCAATACAGAAACAGAAAATGCAGCAGTAAAAGTAGACACAGAAGCTATAAATGTATTAGATGAAAGAACAGAGGTAGAAACTCAATATGATGATCATATTGGTGAAGAAAACAAAAGATCAGAGGATGAAGTAGAAGATACAGCAATAAAAGAAATGCATAAAGAAGTACCAAACAGGAATCAAGAAGTTAAATTAACAGGTGCAGAAGCAAGTCATGCACACAAAGTAAGAAAAGACAAACCACCAGTCAAACCGAGAAATCTGAAAGGAAAAACATCAACAAAATGCCAAGTTATTTGCAAGACTATGTTTGCAAATCTACCAGTATAGACAACAGGCCATTGGATTTAAAGCTTGATGCTCTTACAAAGTTTCTAGAGTCAGGACTACTTAATACTGTAACTTCAGATGTAGCACACAGAATTGTTGAGGCAGTTATGAAATAAATTTTAAATAATGCATATTTGTTTTTACCATAGTTGTTCTTATTAATTCACTTCTAGTTTCAGATAATATTAAAGGAACAGAAGTATACATATCCAGTTGGTACTTACATTCTTTTAGGTGGTTCTTTAACCTGTACATTGAAAAGCATACTAAACTATATCATTTTTTATTATATTTCACATAATGTTCAGGTCCCGAGAACTTCATGTACAGTTTAAAATATGTTTTAATTGTCATTTGTCATTGCAGGAACAAGATACAGCTTTGCTGCCCAGCTAGCTGTCATTACCTTTAATTTTGTATATTTTTTTTTCAAAATGATGAGACATCATTTTCCAGAGAGGGGAAGAATGTAGCAGGGTTGAATTTTAGTAGCTTATAACCTAAAATGTCAATAATATGATTTACAGATTTCACGCTACACCGGAATTGACCGTGTTATTTTTTACAGCATAAGCATACAGTATTTAGTAGTACTGCAGAGGTTAAAGGTTAAAATCATCTACAAAACAAGTAGTGATTGGTTGTTTAGGGTTCAGCGTAGTAATTTTCGCTAGTGTAGAGGGAGTTTAATGGATCAGCTGACTGTACGATTGATAGTGAAAGGGGTAGGACTGTTTCTGTAGGGAGCCCTGTTGTTCCATCCTGGGGCCTTAGACAAACTTAGAGATGTTGTGCAGCATTTAGAAGTATGTATCTGTTATTTTAGAATGTATTGCTTTGTCAGTTTCCTGTAGTTATTACTGTTTTACGGTTTTTATGTTGTTCAGTATTCGAGTTGTCATTGGTTTCCGCGTTCGGGTTTGGAGTCCATATTCTGTCACTCGGTTTGCAATGCCACTCTCTCTACATCTAATTACTCTAATTTGCATGTCTATAATGGTGGTTGGCCCTCTGTGTTTCAGGTCTTACTAACCAGCACAGTACTGCCACGAATGAGTGAGCCAGTGTGGTAAAGTGGAGACATTCATCTCTTAGATGAAGGTAAACAATTGTATTATATCTATTGGGAAGTTGTTATTGTAATAACTATTGTATTTTTGATTAGTCGTTCGTGTAAAAAGGCATTTGAGCAGCACTGGTGAACCCGGAACGAAAGACGGAACTATTTCTTTTATGCATTTTTTAATGATTGCCTAGAATACTTATGTTATGTAAATAGTTGTGATATTATTATTCAGTGAACCAGTACACTATCCATACTACACAGTAAAGGTATGTTGTACATGTACGCATCATGAACTTTGTTTGAAATGAGTTGTTGGACATTATAAGAAGAGCTGGATTCAGTATTGTCCGTTCTGGCCGGCAGAGACATAATAAATGTATTAATGATATTGATATTTATAGGTATTGTTCTGACTCATTTCTAGCCAGTAATTTATTTACATGATTCAGGTCGAGATCTCATGTTTACGAGATTTTACGTTTACCAGTTTACTGGATTACACGTTTACGGAGTTACTGGTTCACTAATTTACATTACCATTTAGAGATAGATGCAGTGATGTAAAGAAGTAGCTAAATAAATAAAGTAACTTTAAATTTGTAACAGTGTTGTGGTTACAGTAAAAGTTTCGAAACGGATCAAAATATTGTGAACATTGAATTGAGGCTCAGTTATACTAGACAGAATATCAGTATATACAAATATACCTAGCGCGATCTTGGCTTAAAAACGATTAGATTTATATACATAGTTTTATACGTCAGTTAAACATTTCAATGATATGACTAACTAGATATTGTAATTTATAAAACTACAGACAGGTGTCTCTTAGTATTAGATGTAGATGACTGACCGAAAGGTTCAAAGCCAAATAACGTTCATGCATAGCACTCATTTCATTTTTTCTTTCAGTTTGCGCACCCCAAGCCCCGCTCCACACCTTGAGTTTTTGATCGGACCGGGTGGTCATTGGAGAGAGAGTTGTTCCCCACCAGGCATGGGTGGTCGCCATTCCGGGAAAACTCTTGTTCGGGAGAAACCCGGGTCGAGGCTTGAGGCGGGGGTGAGTCGGGGGTGGCTAAAATCGTTCCAGCAGATAATAGGAGGTCTCTTTGGGATCTTGAGTCTGGGTTGAGAGCGGTCGGTCGCTGTAGAGGGTGACGCTCTATGGGGGGCCAGCATAGTGTCTATTCCGGGAAAACTCTTGTTTACTCGTGAGCGGGTCTCAAAGTTGGGTTTATGTCATTTTCATGATTTTTTCATTTTTGGCGCCCCCAACTCCGCCCCAGACCTTGGGTTTTGAATCGGACCGGGTGGCCATTGTAGAGAGGGGTGTCCTCCATTAGGCACGGTCGGCCGCCATTTCGTGAAAGCTCTTGTTTTGGAGAAACCCGGGTCGAGGTGTGAGGCGGGGGTGAGTCGGAGGTGGCCTAAATCGTTCCAGCAGTTAAGAGGAGGTTCCTATGGGATTTTGAGTTTGGGTTGAGACCGGGTTGTCGTTTTACAGGGTGACGGTCTATGGGGGCCAGTATAGTGCCTATTCCGAGAAAACTCTTGTTTACTCGTGAGCGTGTCTGGGGCCGTGTTTTTGAAATTCTCATTCTTTTTTCAGTTTGGGAACCCCAAGCCCCGCCTCAGACCTTGAGTTTCGGATCGGACTGGGTGCCCGTTGTAGAGGGGTTGTCCCCCACCCAGCACCGCCATTCGGGGGAAAACTCTTGTTTTGGAGGAACCCGGGGTGAGGGCGGGTTGTGATTTCAAATAAAAAAATGCGGCTGGAATGGCTTTCTTTCAGGAATAGATTTACCAGAAATATATTCAAAACTGGTTAATTTCTATCGTTGGGTGTATCAGGAGCCTTGTTAAATGCTGTCATTATCCATTTTACTGTTAGCAGTAACATGAGGCTGGTAAATCGCTTTCATAAAACATTTAACTACTGGTAGTAACATGTAGAAAACTTGTATACTGGTCTATACTAGACCATTTGCGCTGCTGACAGAAACACAAAGATAACTCGAAAACTGCTTTCATTGGTCATTTCACTACTAGAAGTGACAGGAGTCTGGCAAACTGCTCTCATAGACCAATTAACTGCTGGCAGAAAAATAAATGAGACTTCAACCATTTAACTTTTGGTATAACATAATTTATAGCAGAGTACAAACAGTTAGCTGCTAGCAATAACAGATATAACAAGCTGGTTAACTGCTCTTATAAACCATTAACATCTAGAAAATTAGTAAACTGTTCTAAGTAATATTAAAATGCTGACAGTCACGAATATAGGGACGGGTAAACGTTCTCATGACCAATTTAACTGCTGACAGTAAAATGTTAAGAAAAGTGACTTAGTAATATCGTTTTATTGCTGGAGGTTTCATATCTTGTTCTTAGAAAAATCATTTAACTACCTGTAGTAACATATATAAGAAACTGATGAAGCGCATTGTAGAAACACCTTTTAACTGTTCACATAACATTATATCTGACACTGATACCAGAGATTGTACTATTTTATTTGAACTGTCAAAACATGTTGCCGGCTTTCATTATATTCTGTTCACGCCTATATAAGATTAACATGAAAGCCAGAAAAATGTTTTGACAGTTCAAATAAATAGTACAATATCGTCATTTAACTGCTATCAGTATCATATAGTTTATAGGAAATAAAAAACTAAATCATGCGTATTTAAACAGCTGTCAATATCATATAGAAAACAGCTGAAACTGTAGTAAATGACAATGTGTAACTGCTGGCAGTGACATACACAAAGAAATGACAAAGCTGGGCGTAGAAACATCATTTACCTGCTGGTGATAACATCTGTATCGGGCTTAGGAGTTTTCGAATCCCAGCTCGGCATTTTTCCCGCAACATTACCGTGGAAAAAAAAGCACAGATGCAAAATCATTGGATGCAACACTTAGCAACAGAACATAAAACGTCATCCGCAATGTCCGTAAAAGAAACAACCATTGAGTAATTTTGTAAAAAACAACAACAACAAAACTGAATATTAGACGTTGCACGTGCGCGATCGAATAACATTTTTAAATGTAATTAGAATAACAGAATGCGTGCGGGACTTGGGATAGTAAAAGATTAAGGACGCTTCAATGATCTTTATACGATAAGGACAAATGTATAAGCGAGAAGGGTAGGTTTGACGGCCTGTTACACATCTTAAGGAAACTGGTAAAACTGATTTTAGTGACACAATTTAACTGCTGGTAGTATTATATGTAGGACACTGACAAAATATGTCATTCTCATCATCTAACCGGAAATACAGCTTTATCAACTATTTTACCTGTTGGCAGTGGTAGCAGTTTACTGGTGTTAGTACACACGATCAATTGATGTTACTGCTGGTAGTTAACTTCGACACACAATAAACTGCTGTAACTGCTGGTAGTAGCAGCAGTTAACTGCTGATACTGCTGTACTGCAAACTTCACACCGATAGCTAATCGTCTGCTTTCATAATATTATTTTACCTGACTTGTTTGTACCCGTCTATATTTGAAGGGTTAAATTGAAATATAACTTTCAATAAAGTAATAACTTATACATATATATTTTGATTTTTTCCTCCCGACTGGATTGCATCATGATCATCTCTATAGAATATACATTACTCAACTGTTCTTTTGTTCTCCGCAGGTAACTAACCAAAAGTTAACACCTGTTTGGCATACAGTATACTCTTACGCGCGTTTATGCTACATATTAAGGTAGCAGGGTACACTTAGATTCGAAAATTTGTGGCACAGACAGTCTTACATGTTGTGAGTCGCAATATTGTACTTCTCTAATGAGCAAAATCAGGGTGGCCATTTTATAAATTGCGTGCATGTTTTGTGCTTATAATAAATGGCAAGATTAGGACTCTCATACAAGAATACAGAAAGTTATCAAAACGAAAGTTTTACACAGTCCATTAAAAAAGCATGACAAAATCATCAATTTTGCACTTTTTGAACAGCCTGATTCCGCTGCTGGAACAATGCCAAATTTTATTACATTTCTCAATTTAACAGTCCTTACTGAACTTAACGATATAATCGGAATGGGGGCCCATCCAGCTCGTTATTTTTTTTCACAAAATAGCGAAAATGCAATCTGACTAAAGTACTTGATCTTCTAAACGAAGATCTGAGACTGACCAATTCACATTCGTCTTCTGTATATTTTGGATTTCCAATATTTCTATTTTCGCAAATCTATTTTTTTTTAACCAATAAGACGACTTGTTCGAATGTCTCAGAGTAAGCAAAATGTGCAGTCAAACCAAGACTCGAACCCGGGGCCCCTCGCTTACAGAGCAGGTGCCTTTCGACTGAGCTAACCGGTCGTCTGATCCTATCCGTATTAAGAATTGTAAATATCAAAAACCCAGGTTAAATATAGACTTGCCTAATGTTGTAAGATAAGCTATGATTGGCTAGCGAAAGGGTCGTCAGAACTAGGCTATCAATAGCTCGTCTTCAGATCCCAAGCGTAGCGTAAGGATACGTACTTTAGTTAAATTGGCGAAAATGTTCCTGAGTATCAATCAACAAGCACGGAACCCTATCGTGATTTGAATTTCACGTGCCAAGGTGACTCATCGATTCATACAAAGCTAGCAGCAGTTAGTTTTACAACTGATATCAGAGTAATAGAAAGAGCATTGAAACTCGAGGGTAAACGATTTGCACGAGGGGGCGTAGCCCCCGAGTATAAATCGTTTACCCGAGAGTTTTAATGTGCTTTCTGTTTTATATCACAGCCATCCATTTATGGTAGTTCAGTAGGCGTTCCAGATTGCCATAAACAGCAGTTCAGTGAGTACTTAAAATCCTTCCTTTACAAATGTGTAAAGCCCAGGTAAAATAAACCAATGTGAGAGCAGAAAATCAATAAAATACACTTCGCTGTCTGCTGTTCCAGACACGCTGGCATACTTTCCGATCCAACAGTGCGGTAACTAGCGTGCGGGTATTTAATACCTGCACACTTTTAGTTACCGCACCCTACACTCAGTGTATACGATTTACCTGCACCAAATTTGTTAAGAAAAAACACCGAGCTATGATACAAATTTTACATGTATCGGCTGTTTAAATTTTCTAAAGAATTAACAATCATTATCTCTCACCTTAATTTACAGACATCCAAAATCACGAAATTCTAATTATCACAAATATTGACGGGGGCCAAAATTCGAAGTGTACCCTGCTACCTAACTGTATTGCTTGACAGATCAGTGAAACAGCCTACGGTTTGGCATGTTAAACCATACATTTGCATTCGGCGCATTTGTTGGGTCAGTTATATCACAGAAACTTGAAATTCTTTTTTATTATATATAGAGCGGTCTTTTTTATTCGGACTTGTGTTGGCTTGATGATTGATAGAATTTCAGGTCTCTATGGTAATATCTCGTAATAATATGAGATAAGAACGATTGTTTCGTAATAACGATATAAAATACATACCACAGCGCGAAAATGTCACACTGAATATAAAATAATGATTTTTAAATTCCAATAAATGAAAACATGCACACAAACACAAACTGTACTTTTCTGCAGGTTTCTATGTTCAACGGGGAAGTTTTAAAGATTTCCCAAACCTTGCTTTGCACAGGTACTATAAATACGAAATAGAGTGTAGTAGTGTGTAAACTACAATATGGCCATGTGCCAACTTTACCTATTTTCTGATTGGTCAATCTGATTAGGTGGGTGGAGCATAATAGTAAATGTGTCACATGCTTTTCGTATCAAAAAACTTTTCAATTTATCTAATGAGTGTTAGCCAATTTACACATTTTGAAATGACTGCTTACAAGATGAAAGTAAAACATTTAAAGAAATATGTCAAAAATTAGCAGTTACTTATTAGCTTGTAACACACATCCCTGTGGGGGGGGGGGGAAGGGGCTGACAGGTAGATAAAAGACTGAAAAGTATATTGTAAAATATATCCTTCGATATGGTAATATGATCCCGTGGATTTACGTTGAATTCACCTTGTATGAATATAAAAATCTTTTGAAAGTACAAAAAATGATTCAAACGTATATTAATAACTGATATAATATCTTTTTTTGTTATGACGTAGGAACAATAGTATCACAAAAAAATTTGAATTACTTCCAAAAAATCACTTACGTACTATACAATTTCCATTCCATTTCTAAAAGTGCACATAATGTACATTATACATTATGATATCATGTGAAATTACACTTTTTAGTGTCCTGTAATTATATTTGAATTACCTAATATGAAACCAAAATATTCATGTATAACAGTTCTTCCTTTCTTATAACATGGACAGAATAAAAGACACAAATGTGGTTTAATGGTTTAGTGGTGTATAAACCCGTCTTTCATTTATTTTGTTGTAAGTTCAATGTCATTCTGACAATAGAAAAGTATCATAAGCATTTTTTTACAATTAAGAAATAATGTATAGAAAAATCTTGTTTTAACATTTTTATAAGACGAAAAAGAGGTTAGGCTATACTCCACGGCGATAATTATTCCACCAACGTATAACCGATGTAAAACATGATTTTGCCTTTCATTATTTCGATGCTAATATGCCCTTTACAGTGTGCCCAATTACGTGATCGCGTTACGTAACGTCATTTTGTCCCCGCTTCAAGCTCGAAAGTGAAAGTAGAAAGGTAAACAAAAATTATATATCAAATTTTATTCAATATATTATGTAAATATGCACATGATTCGAAACCTATTTGAAACTGGTATCCCGGTACTACGATTTCTCCACCAAATATTTCTCGTTTGAACGTTATTCCTGTTCAGCCACTTTCAAAAATTGACTTGCAGTGAGAACATCTCAGAGCGCACATGTCGAAAGTGGTTGAACAGTAAATAGCGTTAAAACGATAAGGTTTTGGTGGGGTGGACTATCCTCAAAAAATAGTAGATAGATAGAAATCGATTTTAATTCTAATCTAATAATGCAAAGTGCATCGTTAAAATACAAATTGAGGGAGACAAAATCACTTCTACATAATCGTAATCAAATAAACAAACCAGGTAAAATGTATTCAGTTGTTTTACTTTTTTTTGTACAACTAAAATGGTTATAATTGTTAACATAATAATTCTTTGGACTGAAAACCGCAAACAAAAGATGAATTGTACTGGATTAAAAAGATTTTAACACTAACAAAAACCGGTACATGTAATTTTAGAAGAGAGATTGAATTGTCTTTTATTATGATATTGATTGTTGTACACGATTTTATCGTACGACACAATGACCCATTACTTTTATGCAGATTTCTTTAAAATGTTGTCTGTTTTGGCAGCGTTGCACAATTTTACTTTGGCATTAAATGGTTAGTCACAGAATACAGTCATACAGTCGTCAGTCGAATTAGGTTATAAAAAAAGTTGTATCTCAGAATCAACAAAATTGTGGTTACTGTGTCTTTTACAAACATTTAAAATCCCTACTACATTATACTACTAAGGGGAGAAAACTCAGTGTATATTTCTGATGAAAATAAGATGGCATGAGTTGTCTTTCTTGTAACAACACTTGTCTCGACAGTCTTCCTTTTTTTTAAGTTTTGATAGGCAATCATAAGAGAACCTTTGATGCAAATGTATAAACGAACTACAGTTGTCACAGGAGTGACTAATTATGCTCCACAATACAGCCTTGTCACAGAACTAAGCCAATGTCAAAGTTGAACTTGCTTGACCTTTGACCTACTGACCTCAAAATCAATAGAGGCCACCTGCTGGTCATGATCAAATTTCCTATGAAGTTTCATGATCCTCGGCCAAAGCGTTCTCAATTTATTGTCCGGAAAAGTTTAAATGACCTTTAACCTTTGGAACCCAAAACTTTTACGGGTCATCTGCTAGTCTTGACCAACCTCCCTATAAAATTTCGTGATCTTAGTCCCAAGCGTTGTGAAGTTATTGTCCGAAAACCATTTAAGTGTTCTGGGTCACTGTGACCTTGACCTGTGACTACTGCTGACATTATTATCATTAGGGGTCATTTGCTGGTCATAACCAATCTCAATTTTCATGATCCTAGGTCCAAGCGTTCTCAAGTTATCATCCGGAAACCATTTAACTGTTTCATGACAGTGTGACCTTGACCTTTGACCTACTAAACTCAAAGTTGAACATGACCTGTATTTAATCATTACATCTGTGTGAAAAATGCAGTATTTCATGTAAGATCCTAGACCCAAGCGTTTTCAAGTTATCATCTGGAAACCGTTTAACTGTTTCAAGTCACTTTGACCTTGACCTTTGACCTACTGAAATAAAAGTGGAACTTGACCTGTATTTTATGGTGTTACACAGGTGTAACAAAATTTATGATTCTAGGCCCAAGCATTCTGTAGTTATCATCCGGAAACCATTTAACTGTTCAGGGTCACTGTGACCTTGACCTTTGATCTGATGAACCCAAAGTCGAACTTGACCTGCATTTTCTGATGTTACACCTGTTTACCAAAAATTACTTAAATCGGTCAAGCCTTTCGAGAGTTATCATCCGGAAACCATAAAACCAACGGACCGACAGACCGACAGGCAAACGCTCCTATATACCTTGTGTGCAAAAATCTGCTGGAAACATCATTGTTTACACTTTGCAATCCATTGCATAAGAGGGTTCTCCATGATGATATAAATCAATCTTAATAAATCAAAGATCTTTCATAAGGATGACAGAATATTGGCAGAATTAAGCCTCCCTGAAGTGTTTGTTTTTAAATGACCATGATTTTTGTTAAGGTACATTCTATAGCCAAAATATCAACATTTTTATGCTTGTCTTCCCATTTTGCAATTTTTTACTGAAGATTTACACAATTTGATGAATGAACAAGCTTTCGTTTTAAGTATATGTCTTGAAAAATAAGCTTTTACCCATAAAATAGAAAAAGTGGAAACTTCACAGGTCGCTCAACACGACAAAAACGAAAATGTTGCAGGCTCGGTTTGATTGAGCCTGTTCATGGACGGTAGTGGAAATGCATCCGGCCAAAGACAAAAAAAACTATTTCTAAGGAGGTCATTTTTTTCAAAATCGACAGCTACTGCACGCAAGCAGTATTCTATCTAAAACTGTAACCAAAACTTATCTAGATAGTATGTACTTCAGTTTTTAGATAAATTTGATCAAAAGCCCTGTTAAAGTCGATCATTTCAGATAATTTTTTTTTTTCATATAGACATCATCATTTCACTATTGATTTGAGATTAATATGTGTATTTATGACAAAATCTACAATATCTTTATAAGGGCAATACTCATAAATGTCAGGTGTGTCAATTTTACCCGGTAGATGTAGTGCAGTAGGTTTCCTATACACTCATCCACTTAACAACTTCCTCCCCCCCCCCCCCCCCCCCCCCCCCCCCCCCACCCCGTCTTAAGGCCTTTTTAACCTTTTTACCTCTGAATTTATCTTATTATTTATCATCTGACTTTTGTTGTCACTCTGATTGTTGATTATTATCACTACTTTCTTCATCTTTACTATCTTCACTATCACTGCTAATTCAAATTCTAGTTCTATTTGTCCTTATGTTGCATCTTCATGTGTTTCCTTAAATAAGCAACTTTTAATTAACATCACTTTATTACAGATCTTGCATGACCGCTCAGCCTCCATCTTCTTGCAACATTCTACTACATGAATTTCAAACTTCTCTCCCTTTGGAGCAGATGCCTTACACTCAGGGCATATAGGCAGGATTGGATGTTTCCGGAGAGTTGTTTTAGTTTTTGGCATCTTGGCCCTGAAATTAGAAAAAAAACATAGTTTTAGCCGAAACCGGTTTTCTACGGGTTCTACTGTTACTCCGGATGTCTGTCAGATCGTCATTTTTATCAAAATCCTCTGTACACGGTAAATCTACATCTGAGTTTCTGCCAATACCACCTTCATCTTTATCAAAAGTAATCTCTGTTAAATCAAGTAAAATTTGGTTCTTACATTTTCTAACTCTATCACAATGAATGACTTGTGGAAACCGATTTCATCCACAGTCAATATTATACAGAACTTGGGATAACTTCCTAAGCACTGTATAAGGATGGTATTCCGAACCAAGCTATAATTTCCCCTACTAAAATTCTAGCAACAGTACCAGCTTCCATATTTCGCACTGGAAAGCATTCAGTCCATTTAGTGAAGTAATCAGCTATCACTGAAATGTAATGACTTCCCTGTTTCGTCTCGGGCAACTCTCCAAGGATATCAATAGCTATCCTCTCCATAGGGTAGCCACTCCTAACAACCAACATTAGAGCTTGCTTGGTTTTATTGGGCCCCTTTCATTTCATGCATATCTCACATCCTGCAACATGCAACCGAACATCATTTTGCCTGTCTGCCCAATAAAAGTTCTGTCTAATCTTTGAAGGAGTTTTTCTAATCCCTAAATGGCCAGCAGACCTTATGTCATGTGCACAGGTGAGCACTTTTGTTCTGTGACATCTTGTCACTAATGACTGGTATCTTTATTGTTTAGTTTAGACCATCTTTCATTTCCAGTCTGTCAAACTGTTTCCACAAGGATTTTACAGTGTAGCCATCTGTTCCGATTTCCTTGAAAAGAGGCTTTTTCTATGAAGAGATGCATTCAATAACTGTACCTAGGTTTTTATCTTGTTTCTGTAGCCCGCCCGCTTAGCTCAGTAGGTAGAGCGTTGGTCTACGGATCGCAGGGTCGTGAGTTCGATCCACGGGCGAGGCGAATGTTCTCCGTGACTATTTGACAAACGATATTGTGTCTGAAATCATTAGTCCTCCACCTCTGATTCATTTGGGGGAAATTGGCAGTTACTTGCGGAGAACAGGTTTGTACTGGTACAGAATCCAGGAACACTGGTTAGGTTAACTGCCCGCCGTTACATGACTGAAACACTGTTGAAAAACGGCGTTAAACCTAAAACAAACAAACAAACGTGTTTCTGTAATGTTTGTAGTGTAACGTCGTTTTGGTTTATCTTGCCAATGAAAGCCGCCTGATTTGCAGTTTGCATTTTCTCTGGATCACTTAAACCGCACTGCCTACTAAAGCCATCTGCGTTTCCGTGCAATCTTCTAGGTCTATGTTCTACTTTCATTTGATATGATGACAAAATTTCCAACCAGCGAGCTACCTGACCCTCGGGATTCTTCAAATTCATCAGCCATCGTAATGATCCGTGATCTGTTCTAACCAGTAATTTACGACCATAAAGGAAGTGGCGGAAATATTTTTTAAAATATACTACAGCTAACATATCCTTTCTGGTCACACAATATTTTCGTTCCGACTTGTTAAGTGTTCTACTAGCATAGGCTATGACTCTCTCTTGTCCATCAATTTTCTGCGAAAGTACTGCTCCGACAGAGTAATCACAAGCATCCTTGTCCAAATTGAACGACAAAGAAAAGTTTGGATGCGCTAATATCGGAGCTGTGATTAACTTACTCTTTATAGAGTTTTGAAACATTCTTTACAATCTGTATCCCAAGAGAAACTAGTATTTTTCTCTGTCAATCTAAGAAGAGGTCTAGCTATCTGTGAGTATCCCACGATACATTTGCGATAGTACCCGCAAAGACCAAGAAACGAGCGTATTTCTGAAACATTGTGAAGTGTTGGCGGCTGTTTTATGTATTCGATTTTCTTTGGGTCGGTACCTACCCTATTTTCATTAATTATATATCCTAGAAACTCGACTTCCTTTTTAAACAGCTGACAATTGTTAAGTTTCATTTTAAGTCGTGCTTCTTCAAACCTTTCAAAAATTTGCCGTAAATGTTTGATCATATCTTCAAAAGTTTTACAAACTACAATAATGACGTTCAAGTAAAGAGGCATATTTTCCAATGAAGACCAGCCAACACATATTCTATCAAACGCTCAAAGGTGGCAGAGGAGTTGCAGAAACCAAAAGGCATCTTGTTTTACTCGAAAAGACCCTGCATTGATGCAAACGCCGTCTTGTTTTTTATCTTTATCTGCCATCTCCACTTGCCAATATCCAGAAGCTTCTTTACAAGAACTATCCCACTGGCCCATGGACTAGTTGAAGGTTGTATTACGTAATCTTTCAGCATTTGGTCAATTTATCTTTCAACCTTATCTTGCAATTGTACTGGTATCCTCCGAATCAGTTGTCTGATGAGCTGAGCATTGGTTGTTGGGATGTGATGCTTTATAATTCCAGTCCTACCTAAATCGCTGTCATATTTCGAAAAGATACTGCAGTTCCAAGAATTCCATGTTCAACTTGTTTCTTTTCTGCACGATAGAAGGCCTCTGGCTCCACTGTATGTCTGACGGCATCGTTTAGATCCGTAGACCTGGCCTGCTTAATCTTGAGACGCATTTCTGAATCCACAAGGCTGTCGATGAATTGTTCCTTACTGAACGTCGGCTTGAGCATTAGGATAGGCCAAGTTAGCTAGACGCCGGATATCCTGTCCCAGTTAAGCCTTAAAGCCAGTTAAGACTGTAGCTTTCTGTTGTCTGTCTCTCAATTGAACCCTATATAACTCGGTTTGATTTCTCGGTGGAGACGTATCTTCTTAAGCTTTTATCAATTCGTGATAATTGGTGTTTTTTTTAAACTAAGGTTGCCAAAGGCTCCCTGGGCTTGTCCGTGTAGTGATACGGATAGATATAAGCCATTCTTGTTGTCATCCCAGCCATTTAAAGTAGCACATGCATCAAATTAAGCCTTATAAATTGTCCATACACTCGTCGTATGTGGTTGGTTTCACCAAAGTCGTCTTACTGGAGCTTGATTTTTTTGTTCCATCACTTGAATGTTTGCTTATCCTTGATGTTTGGTGAATGGGCAATCTTTTTAATGCGCTCCCTCAGAAATCTATCTTGTTTTAATGACTCTTCTTTATCTTTTGATGTAGGTGTTTCTGGTAACAGTCGTCTAGGCTTCAAGGCTCCTTTATGTATCGTAGATAACCCTTCATCAGGTCTGCCTGGTGGCATCATTTTCAAGACATATATTTTATCAATCTGTATTTGGGGTTGAGGTGCCAATATCACTCAAGGTCTTATCTATTTCTTTTTGTAACATAGAAATCTCTCGTTCAAGTATCAACATCCTATTTTCTCTCCTCAACCTGTCGACCTCTTCAACCATGGTTTCGTCGTGTTGAGGCAACCTAAAAATGAAAAGTGTGCTCAGCCATCTTTTTGCTGGAATAAGATAGCTTATATGAAGCAATGAATATGCCCCACGTTGAGCGCCAAATTTTGTAGCGTGCACGGCCTAGCTCAGTATATGAAATATAGAATAAAATTTTCTATGGGCTTTCTTGCCGACTGGTTGAAACACATGACATTAAAAATGAATGATAAAATACAAAATAATTAGTACCAATCAACCTATCTCAATTTAACTGATGACGAGCACTCAACATTCGTGGATTGGATCTTGATTCACTACAAACAATGCCTGAGGTGAATACCATACATAAGGTTCACCTAAATACCACGAGATGTCGAGTTCTTATCGTCGTGGAACTTAAACAAAACGCAATGTTTTGAGTAAGAACTCAGACTATGATAGGAGGTCAAGAACCTAATAGTATTCGGTAATTTATTATATTATTTATTTTTCAGCGATGTTGTTCACTCGGTAGCTTGGCAGATTCTGATCACTTCGTGGCACTGCCCGGGTATTTATAGGCTTTTACCCAACTGTAATTAATGAGCGCTCAATGATTATGACAAAATCAAGCTCCTTAGTACAATGATCAATAAACTGTATAATTCCTACTTATTTTGTCTGTATTTCATGTATTTATGTTATCCGAATACAACTAAAAACTATTCGCGATTGAGTCGAATATTCCGGATACGAAATGGCCTGAAACGAATATTTTGAGTACGAACCTGATTACAGTTCTTTTCTGTTAAATTAGTGGTCCGGAAGCGTAACAAGAAAACATTCATCACTGGATAAAGTAATATGATCCATCATCTTTTTTTTACTTAGAAAGGTACTTTCTGGTTGACTGACCCGGCGTTTGTTTTTATAAAATCTATACCTTACTGAAGTAGGTATACGACCACCAAATTTCATATAAAGCTTGGCTGCTTTGATACACTATTGTAATAATGGGTCATCTTTGCCGAATACCAATACCAGTCATGATAATACCCTCACCCTACATTCCCACAACATACCTGACATGATACAAGGTCAAACCTGAGACCTTTAACTAACCCAGTAAAATAACTCTTGGTTCGCGGCCCTATAATTCTCATCTTCAAACAAATGAATGTAATTCCATCCAAGCAAGAGAAGTCAAAACGACACATTTTCACCCATCCACTGGTATACACTCAACAAAATTCCTAATTGGTCAGTTTATATTGTATTACTATTTTGTTAATAATGCATGTATTCACACGAAATTTCACATTTGAATAGGTACTGCAGCTACTTATTGATTTATTTTTGGCGATTCACAGCCAAAGTTACCGCATTAGGCGTTTTGACTAACATTACATATTTTGCACGTGCAGGGTACGTACACCAACATGCATGTGTTCGTTTACACTTTTGGCATTACTGACGAAAGTCCTACTAGAAAAACACATATCATTGTGAAATGGACACAAAAGCAACGCGATCGAGCTGACGGAATGTTGCTAGCCGGGACACATTTACGATACGTGTGTAATTATTTTTGCAATTTCAAAGGAATTTTGATATAATTTGTTTGTAGCTGTTACTTTGATGGTACTTTCCATTTTAACCTTATTTCCGTTTACAGGAACCTTCAATCGTTGGTTATCTACCGTCTGCGCTCTTCTGGCAAAATTTAACGCAATGACAATTCACTGAAGTGACCGATTTTGAGCTTTGTTGTAAAATTCCGACAGCCCGGGCACGTTGCTCCTGTGTCAATTTCACAATGATATGCGTTTTTCTAGTAGGACTTCCGTTAGGAATGCCAAAAATGTTCACTAACAAATGCATATTGGTGCGCATGCCCTGCACGTGCAAAATATGCAATATTGGTCAAAACGCCTAATGCGGTTATGCTCGCCGTGAGTCGGCCAAAAATAAATCAATATATTATTGCAGTACCTATTCAAATATCGTTATGTGAAATTTCTTGTAAATACATGCATTATTAACAAAAATGTAATACAATATAAACTGACCAATTAGGAATTTTGTTAAGTGTATATTGACAGAATATTGAAAAGTTTCAACTTCTATAGTACACTACACTCAAAACTTAAAACCGAGTCTGTGACTTTGACATTGACCTACCAATCAAGTTCACATGGTTTGCACACCTCATCGCTACCTACATATTTAAAGTCAATACACGGATTGGTTATAAGTTTATGTTCTGGACAAAATAATTACGACAGAAAGATTTGTGACCTTGCTATGAAATTTGCCTTTGTTTAGCTGACCAGGTTCATGTGCTCTTTGCATCATCTTATAGCCATTTACTACTACCTTTATGACAAATATGACATTTAAAATATAATTATGAATTATGAATCTTATAATGACGCTTAAGATAAAGTTTGTCAAGTTTCATCCAACAATTCGGAGTTATTACTCGAACTTTTCATTGAAATATGAAATTGCTGCAAAGATACGAAAGCGTCAGTTTATGCTGATTCATTAACAATTACAAAATTTTGATTTAAGAATTCGTGACATTTTCTTTTTTGTTGTGTTTGCTTTAATTTGATTAGTACTTGATTTTAAATTGTAAAATGAAAGCCATATAGATTTTAATTTTCAATGAATCTACAATTGTCTATGCCTGTCCCTTTCATATACAAAAATGTACATGCACTTGCCATAATGTTATATTTCATAACAAATAATCCGCAAAAATTTCAAGAAATGAAATATTTTTCAAAATGAGGTAATTTCTCTAACCAGATGGCCTAATGATGAAAATATGTCAGAATCACCATACAGCGTAAAAATAATTTGACAGGCTTATACTGTCTTGGCGGAGAATCGCCAAACTATTTTCAAATGTGATAGGTAGCAGAACAGACGGACAGATCAAAACCCTGATTAAAAAATAACTCTCTCACACCTTCGATTGGATGAGGTAAAATAATAAGTATTTGACTTACGTGACCCCCTTCTTTTCTGTCGTCCATCTTAATTGCACGTCGACTTTTGGCGCGAAACTTTAATTTTAAGTGTTAAGTAACACATTTTAGGTCATAACTCATTAGTTTTAACCGATAAATGTTAACTTATAAATGTCCCGCCAGCTCTTCCATATGAAAATTATATGACATTTATCCTGCATTGTGTAGTAAATATTGTGACAGGTCGAGTTCCATCTGTCACTATAAAATACATATATTTATATGTCTACGGAACCATTTATTTTGAGAAACTAAAACTTGTAAAGTTTTTATTTCTTCTTATATGATGCTCATTTTAGTTATATGTGCATATATATTCAATCGACGTTAAAGGCTCATAATGCCTTTGTTTAAAATGTGGCTGCAAGATTTTCCGTTATGTACATATATAAAATATATTCATTTCTTGTTAAATCCTATTTCTGATAATTACTTGCAATAACATGGTGTCAAAGGTTTTAATATTGCTGAATAGACTTGAATGTTTTATTGAATCTATTGTTTCTTATTACCTCCATTTGGACTATTTCAATAGATATCAAAATATTTAATCGACGAGGACAGCATTTCCCTTTCTTTTATCTGTCCTTGATATATCCTTTGCGCACCGGTAACGTAGTGAAACGGGTAAACTTTTTGAGTTCTCAAAAACGGGCAAATCTTTACAGTGAAAGCCTATGACGCTTTTAAACGGGGTAAAATTTTCTATTCTCAAAACCTTTCCCTAATTTTAGCGTAGGAATCCTGAAACTTTTATTTCTTTTTCACTTTTAATTCCTGAAACTGAAACGTTTATTACTTATGGTTCTGAAAAGCGGACTTATTTTTTTCACTATTTTAATATTTCTCCTGTAAAATTCATGACAAATAAATTTTGTTAGGAATGTCTTTATTCAAAATAACTATTTTTATTGATATAAATCAATAAACTGTTAAAGTTGCATAATGTAAGCATTCTTGAGAAAACCCTGACCTACTTAAATTCAAATCACGCATAATAAAGCCTTATAAGACAAACATAAGACTTATGTAGATTTGAAGACAATGTATGGGTTATCTCGATAGAATTATAAAAGTAATAAATATCGATCATTATTGATTATTTATGAAATACATATTTGAAAGCAAAAGTTAGGACTCGTTTTGCATACCCGAAAGAGCACTGTATCGTTAAAGAAAGTATATTTTGTTGTTACCCGTAAGAGCACTGTATCGTTGAAAAGACGTTTATTTGGTTCATACCCGAATGGGCACTGTATCGTTGAAAAACGTATATTTGGCTATTTTATACGCTTTTAAACGGTAAATGAAGTCATTATAATGAAAATCTGCGCTTTAGCTGAAGAACATCTACAATCAAGGAAAAAACGGATTCGGGTTCATTTCAACATTGTTTAACGTAGTTTTAATTCAAAAAACGTCAAATCCACAGTCCGGTTTTAAAACCTCAAAAAAGCAGCCGTCTTATACCGTAACAGGAAATCGCTGTAAGAATACCGTTTTTGAGGCAACGAAATTTTTACCCGTTTCAGTACGCTACAGGAAATCGCTGTAAAGATTGTCCAGGTGCGCAAAGGATATATCTGTCGGCTATATTCATTGATTTATTTTAAGACATGAAATTCTATTTGTCCGAATAGTTTATTAAACGACGCGCAAGAGTTTTCGCGCCACTTCTTGAAAATTCTTGAGATCGTGTTACTATCTCGTGCAAAAGTATGGCGGTAGTTGAAACAAGATAAAAGCAATCATATAACAATTACATTACTGTTTAAAGAAGAGATATGTAGTCGAAATGATAACTTAGGAGAAGGCTTTCCTGGAACTTTTTGGCAAGAAGGGTAACTTTCGGAACTTTAATTTTGTCTTGAGACAAACTTTGAAAATTGGCTATACGAGTGTCTGGCAGATTGTTTAGTAGAATGCTGCAGTAGAATGGTGCAGAAGTAGGAGTAGACATCACGAATAATCATGTGCTAATCATTACTTATAGCTCTATCAATAATAATTCATGTGTAATAGTAAAAGTACGCGAAACATGTATTTGAAAAACTGTTTTATCTTTTTTTAAGATATAACTTTGAGGTAATATGGGCCTTTAACCTGTCAATCTACAATTAATTTAATTAGTTGTTTTTATCACTAAATTATTTCATTACACCCGAACCAGATTCAAATTCGTTTTAGAAATAATTCGCAATATTCTTTTATTTATCCATACAATTTTGGTTAACCCTGAAATTCATCTGTTAATCTTGTCTTTGCCTAAAACCTAGTTAGGAGCAAGTAAAGGGTTAAAACACTGATCTGGTACAGAACGCTTAACTGCTTTTCGAAAATGGTTTAAGAAATCTAAATTTGTTTTTGACTGATTAATATCTGCATTTCAGAGGTCAATAAAGGAAACAGAAATAATTAAGAGCAGTCACGTCTTAATAAAAGGTACTTGTTTCAAACCAAAAAAAGATATAAACCAAATCAATGAGCATCTAAGACATGCATAATACAGGCAATCAGCGCATGCATAATACAAAGCACACTGAAAAATAATAAGGTTGACAGAAGGTGGAAAAAAAGCAGGGACTGAACGTAGCAAAAACAATTCAATTAGAGCAACAAGAGCATCTACAATTTTGCCCGTCCTACGAGCTAATCAGACTCCGGAACTCATTCAGCCCCGAAACATCTTTGAAATGCTTGGGTGACGGGTTCAAAAGTGTGGGAGCTGCAAAACAGAAAGATAGATTGAGATTTACTTAACTGCCCTTCGTAATATGAATGGTAATGATTGTTTATGAATCTTACTTCAAAGCTTTATCTATATCTTTAATCGTTTTAGTATTCGATCCCCCACATTTATTAAGTTTTCTCAGTCTACATAAATGCCTACCAGTATATTATAACATATTATTTTATTGGTGATGGTAGAACCTATTATGAATAGCGGACAGTTTGTATAGCGGCACCATGTGCATGAGCACGCAAAATATGAATTAACGTTTTACATGTATACATAATATTCAGCGTTTGCCAAAGACTATCATAATGTCTTTATAATAATTATTATAATGATAATCTTTACCCGATAGATGACTTGATCATTTACACTGGTATGCGAACTATCTTTACTTTTTGATTTTGTCGCATGAGGTACTCTTTGAACCTACACGCATGTGTACCCACTTATTACAAACTCTCTATCATAAAAATATACAGCCGAACCTGTATCAAGCAGCCCGCTTAGGAATGAACCTATGCGACTGCCAAAGGCAGGTGGCTGCCTAAATCCTGATACTATGACTAAGAATTTTGTCGCATGAGGTACTCTTTGAACCTACACGCATGTGTACCCACTTATTACAAACTCGCAACCTCTCTATCATAAAAATATACAGCCAAACCTGTATCAAGTAGCCCGCTTAGGAATGAACCTATGCGACTGCCAAAGGCAGGTGGCTGCCTAAATCCTGATACTATGACTAAGAATGGGTAGAGCCAAGGTAGAACATACAGAAATGTAGGAAGTTCGCAATAACTATGACAGCCGTTGCAAGGCATCAGAACAAATATTCTGAAACTATTCACAAAACAACAAACACAAAGAGCTTGATGGGAAATGGCCGCGACTTTATTTCATTGAATATTATGGCATTCAACACGTTTTAATTTATAGAAAAGGAATATAAACAGACTAAAATTCACTAACTAAATTGCTTAGCAACTTAAAGGCAACGCAAAGATGCAGAAGCCTATGTTATAAGCTGACAATGCAGAAAGTGGTCAAACGCAGAGATTTCTGCATAAATAGCTGATGAGAAAGCAAGGCAAATTATTCATGATTTGCTTTAAGTTATAAATTGCTATATGCCATACCGAAATGCACATGCGTGTTGAGGGCCACTAAATATTTTATGACATAAAATTCATCCAATCAGCACACATAATATTGTATACCTGTTAATTTTCAAGCTCTTTGGCAAAATTATATGCTTTAAAATCGCATGAACAGATTATAAAAGGAAGGACTCACCTTTATTGAACAAAGACTTAAACAAGACGCTTTTTATTACCATTTATAATGAAGTTCCACCTTTAAGCCATCGTACAGTAACGGACACCTTCATATTTATGGCTGAAACTAGATATGTTTTCTTGTACTGAAATTTAAAACAAATTATTTGACGAAAACCGAACATTTAATATTGTGACATCTAAAAAATATAACGGAAAGTAATTCTTTAGGACTAAATATGTATCAAAACATATGTCAATGTCTGATCTGCTAATATGTATTGAGGACAGAAATAGTATGAAACTTGACATAATCCGAATGTCTGCACCTTCATAACTGCGTACAGAAGTTACAGAAAATATCCTTTGAAACATCGGGCAGTATGTATAGCGATAACAACCTTACCCGTATAAGAAAACAGACAGAAACGAGTACTGCAGTAGAACAGTCGATGTTATCATTACTATTATTATTATTATTATAAACCAGCTGATAGCTTTTTTTACATGCTGCCTTTAACCTGGACGTGGTTCGAAGACCCAGCAGAGAGGGACAAGTAATCGGTAGCATATGACATAAATCTCAAGACAACGGCGGCCAACTTCAAATGCATTTTAAGTTTAACTTAATAAATATGTTATAATTTCATTTAAAATAAAGTCATTGAAAAATTTGTCCATGGAAGCAGTTCAATCACTAACAAATAGGCATAGTGATAGCATAGCAACGCGAAATTCAGAAGCTATCCAGAAAAGCTCAGAATGAAAAATCTGGCAAGCTGCAGAGATTAAACATTCTTAGTTGAAGAGAACGAAGGCGAAAATTCTCAACAATTTCTCTTGTAAGCAGTAGAAAAATAAATTATACATGTACAGACAGTAGATTGGTCAGCAGAGATGAAGAAAATTTATATATTTAGATATTTAAATGAAGCCTAAAGTTCCATTATGCCATACCGAAGAATGACTGCGACTATAATATATTTGAATTTTTTGCCTTTTCGAAATAAAACCGATATACATTTTATACACCGAAAAAAAATCATTTTTATTAATAAATACGACAAAAACAGAAGAACTGCTTCAAGGGAAGGGATAACAACGATTTGTTCTAATGCATTAGAAACCGTCCAAGAAAAAGGCTGCACTAACCCGACAGGCAATAAGGAGCTGGAATCGGATCCATATAGCAGTACGGCCTTACTCGAACAAAGTAATAAGCTCAACACCCCCGACGATGCTGAATGGCCAGTGGGTGGACGCAGCCCTGCTAAACTAAAACACAGCCAATTTGAGGATATATGTTGAATGACCGACCAACGGATGGTACAAGGCCCTCTCTAACGGTTGGTGGCACGGTACGCCAACACCAATACCAATATAAGACATGGTCAATCCAATGGCGATCGTGCTGCGAGCACTGCTGATTATCATGACCAAGCTATGAATTCAAATTTTGCAACCTCTTTTAATATAGGAATTAAATATTGCAAAATTAAATTATACTGTTGACCTTCTTAAAATTATTATCGTTTATTTTTTTAAAACGAATTCGCAACTACTAAGCGATGAACATTTTAATAGTCGCAGTTATTCTTTAATATCATCATCACCATCATCACTATAACTATCATCATCATCGTTATCATCATATCGTCAAATCGCACTATCAACGCCATGTTATCATCATTATCATATTATTATTATCATGATCATATAATACAAACAAAGCATCACCATATTATTTTGAATCATCATCAACTTCCTCGTCACATCATCACATCACACCACCATCACCGCCATGGTAATAAGACTTTCATATAATCAACATATCATCCTCATCGCTTACGAAGCAAGCCATTTCTATATATAAATCTGTAAAACTGAAGCCACATAGATAACACAACGATGATTATACAAACCTTAAAACTATTTATAAAAGAAGTTTTAAGAAAATTCTATGATTTTATTGAGATCATAACCTTTTTTTTTTTTTAATTTATTATTATTATTATTATTATTATTATTATAATGTGAAGAATCACATCAATTTTGATGTTACAACTCTATTTTTAAATTACCTCCCTTGCTCTGTGAATATACGTAAACGGACATTAACAATGCGATACACATTATAATAAATTAGACTGGCTGAATTCCCCAATTTACATGACAAAGGGGAGATAAAAACGACAAAATGTAAGAATTCCTCTAGTGTAGTCCCCTTAATTTTACCCCTTTGATATCAGTAATTTTAATCGTCGTAATAATCATTGCCAGCATTTATAACTGTAATCTCCAATCACATTAAAGTATTCATTGTAACATGATAATTTTCAAGTTGTAAATAATTATACATGTGTGCAGAGCTGGAGGTTTGTGAAAAAACAGTTATGCAACGCTGAACAGCCAATGTTTTTCTTTGTTCCAAAATAAACTTTGTTATGCATTACAGCAATAAAATAACATAAAACTTATCTGCATGTTCGTGTCACAACAACCATTTTCTATCCATCTATCCAGAATACCATGCCACCAACGTAACAGCTTAATTTTCATACAACGAGGTAGCCATTATACAGCAATTTTTCTATCGATGTTGTTCGGTCGATCTCAGCTAGAAAACTGGTTCGAGGGCGAGACAAATGTATGCACGGACTTCTCGTAATTTTTACCGCCAAACGTGTGAGTTTATACATTTACAATTAATCCGTCACCGAAAACCACTGATGTTGCACGATAGCGGACAATCAACAATTACATTATGAAAATTAATGCGCATATATCACCAAAAGAAATATCATTTATTTCTATAGGAGAACATAAATGCATTTATATTCATCTAATGCCTGTTTCCAGTCCTCAGTTAGTCTAAGTAGGGTTGTCAGACAGCCGTAACCTGATTTAAGTGCTGACATATATGTATTAAAATGTTGGTAAAAAACTGGATTAATTGTGTATTTATTGCTGTTTCTAAATATTCTAGAGACAGCAGGTACTATACTTAAAGGGCGATAATTTCTCTTATCTGGAACACTTTTTCTTGTGTAAAGGTGTTACTTGCACTATTTTCAAATTTTCAGGGAAAGATTTATTCACAACAGAGGGAATATGGCTTGAAAGAGTGTGTTTTGATAATCTAAGTGACTTTGATCGGAAGCGATTATCTTATTCCCGATACAATTCACAACGTAGAACAGATGCAAACTTTGAAACTGGCTGTTTCAGTTCAATCCCTTCTCCCCCTTGCAGCCAAACACAGGATCCTCCTGCGCCACATGGACCTGAATAACCTCAGTAAGAACCATCTTTAAAGCAATAACAACATCTTGATCAGTATCTTGTACTGTCTGATTTATAGCCTAGCTGACTCGCCTGAGCTTGCTGTTCCACTTTTTGACGAACCTAAGTGTTTCCAGTACGTTGGATGGCATCTACTCGGTCGTAGAAATTCTAAACAGGTTAGTTGTGCTCTATGCGTCGAATGTAAATATCCGTTAGAGACTCCATTTCTGCTACGTAGAGATGCATTCTTCCTACCGCGGTGGATGAAATGTCGTTATTCTTTCCCTCTTCTCTACACTTTTCTAAGTATTGTCTCATTGGGTTGTTACTGCCATTTTTCTTATTGTTGTACAGTCGCTTATGGCTAGCTCTGTTTTACGCAATTATAGTGGCTGCACTCTTGACTGAATTTCTAGACTTTCACAGCTATATGTATATGTACTCATTGCATCAATACATAATGCCAAACCTTTTTGCTGGACGTTTTGCAACATTTTTGTTGTTTTAGCTATTTGCCAGACTGTTGATGCATATCCTAAACAGTGTACCTTTAGACTCTAGTACAGCTTGAGCATGTTCTGTGGCATGACTTTTTCTGACATTTAAATGCACAAGAACAATACAAGTTTTCGTAATGCTTTGTTTTTGTTAACTGTATGTGTTGATTAAAGGTAAGTCTTTCATTTAGAGCAACACCAAGTAGTTTTGCCTGCCTTACTTTTTTATATTTGATCCATTAAGAGCAAGTTCTAAATTTGTTGTATTATCATGATAGTTTGTGACCATGCATGCAATATTCCGTTTTCTCTGCATAAAGTTTCATGCGCCATTTATTTGTCCATTCTGCTATATTATTCAAGTCCTCTTGTAAGAAAGTTTGTAGATGTCTGATGTCCCCGTCTTTACCCCATATTGTATCTTTGTCAGTAAATTTCACCTTTTGACTGGTAATCTGTTTGGATATATCTGTAAAATACAAATTGAATAACAAACTAAGGTGACAACACTGATCCCATAGGTAATCATATACCAATATGTTGACTGGCACCCTTGTATCCAGCTAGACGGCATGTACGGTTCTGAAGGAAAATCCAATTCAAGATTGGGCCTAGCTAATACAACTTTACCAACAGCCCATCTCCCAAATGTCAAACACCTTCTCAATATCTAAGAATAGTACTGCTGTGACATGTCTGTTCTTAAGATTCATTGCAATTATATGTGTTAGGCGCAAAAGTGCATGAGTAGTGCCTCTGCCTTCTCTAATCCAATCTTTCTTTTAGTCTAGCTGGTAAAGCTCTGCAACACAAGAGTATATTCTGGTATTTATGATTCTTTCTAAATACGTTCCTAAAACACTAGTCAAGCTAGTTTGTCTGTACGAATGTGCAGTATTGTATGTTTAAAAAAATAATAACATTTGCCTTTTTCCATGCTTTTGGAAGTTTGCCTTGACCGAATGATCTCTGAAATAATAGTGTTTGTTTGTATGTTTGTTTTGGGTTAAACGCCGTTTTTCAATAGTATTTCAATTATGTAACGGCAGGCAGTTATTGTTCTATTTTATTGAACTGTCAAATGCATATTGATTAGATGGTCGGTGCACAGAATATCTTAATTTTCGGTTGAAAGCGTGTATTATTAGTTACACTGCTTGTTGGTGACGGGATATACGCTTCGAGACAGCGTATATCCTGTATCCTGTCACCAGCAAGCAGTGTAACGATTTTATCTTGCCGACTACCTTTTACATCCTCGCTGTAATTGACATAATTTTTATATTAATAAAGCTACGTACAGTTCCAGTGTAGACTGGAATCTTGCAACCTCTAGTCATCATGCTTTGATTATAGTTGATTAACACCAGCCATAAAATACAAAATGATACTGTATTTTGACTGAATAACAAAACACAGAAGCTCATTTATACAGGTTATGGACTGGTTTTGAAAATGTTCTATCTTTTCGAAAAATCATCAGAGTACACGATGTCAGAAATGTCTTAAAACTTCGGCTTTCGTCCTGTTTCCTGTTAATTCCTTTATCTTGCAGGTAGATTAAATGATCCTACAACAAACTGCTGTGTTACATATGTGTTAATTCATTTCCTTTCAATCAGGCAATATGCGGAATCTTCTATTTCCACTAACTTCACTAACCTAATTTAGATAGGAAAAATAGAACGGCCAGAAAACACTATTTTTTATCTCGGAAACGATATTTATATCTGGAGCTTATAATCTGACTTGATTCAATTACGATAGCGATGCAGCAGCCATTTTGTTTTTAATCAAAATTCATATCTGAAATGTACTTGCAGGATATGGGATATATCCTGTCTCCGCGTGACGTCTATTGACCAATAGAAATGCAAGAATCTTGTAGTAGGCAAGATAAAGGGATGTACGCAAGTCACGATTGTCAATAGCTTGAAACCTTGAGGTCGTAAGATCGAAACCGTTCAGTGTCTGTGGGATTTTTTTTTACAAATTTCAACAAACACTTTGTACATTGTACATTTTTATCCAATATTTCCTGCATTGTATTTTTAGAATTTTAATCTCTTTTTTATTTCTCATTTCTTTTTATATTTTTATATTATTTTTATTCACAGTTCATTTCAGTAAATTTCAAATTTCATAAAAATATATTACAACTAGATCTAGCTAAATTCATCATTCCGTTTCGTTCGCGGTGTCGGTACTGCTGTCATCGGAGTCCGAGCTACTGTCGTTAGCCAAATCTATGTTGATGGAATCAGTTACATCATCCATGAAGTGGTTGTTGGCTTTGTATGGTTGCACAACCTTGCAAACATGCTTGCAGGCACTGTGACACCTTTCTGCCCCGATTTCCTCAAAAGCACCGGCGGTGATCTTCTGAACGGCGTCAAGTCTGTAAAATAATAAAATCGACATTAAGGAAAGCCGTCTAGCATTAGCATCGGAAATTTTCGACCTATTTCGGTATATTTCGTTATATAACGTAACGTCACAGAAAGTTTTTCGACTATTTTCGTGGCGTTACGTAAAGTTGCGAGATGTGTTCCGTGACGTTACGTTATTTGACTTAAGCAATCGAAATAAGTCGAAAATTCACAATATTGATGATGGATGACTTACATTAAAATGTTTCAAGTGTGGTGTATTCATCATATAAACGTACTAGTATTTAGCGATGCTGGCACGTTTGGCCCCCATAAAATTGACCAACTTGCTTACCTTAATGATGAATGTTTGTAAAATAAAATTAATAGAACGCGTATACTTTGAATATATTCGGAATACTCGAACTAAATTTATCTTTTGATGATAGTCCCCCGTGATAGAAGATGCTTTGAAGATCAGCTGGGCTCCTTGTACAAATCCATCAGTGGATTCATCATGAACCACTATCAGCCTCTGGCTTCTGTTACAGGGAGGTATAACCCCAGGCGAGTATGTTCCCAGTCAGCATCGTTTGGCGCAGTACGCGTTGTCTACCCACCTTTCATCTACAAACACAGGTTTGAAACCCAGGTCTTCCAGTTCTTTCTTTCTCCTATAAAAGTCCAGTCTCTGAGCTACAACTGCCAGTTTCTCTACCAGTACTTTTCTGTTGCTGCTTGTCTTCCTCCAATTAAATTCTAATTTCCATACTTCTTTCCTCAGCGTTGAAACACTTCCTGGAAAATTAATGTCCAACTTCAGTGCTGCGTGCAGGTTTGCAAATGTCGGTAGCTGACAGTGAACTGTTTAAAACTTGTGAATTTTGTCGGAATCACTGTCTGATCGAAATCATCGATAGCTTTGTAGGTCCGATACTTAGACCGCTGTGGCAATTTGTATGATCACCAGTCTTTGTGTTCTTTTCTTATTCTGTAGACTGTTCTTGGCCCGACCCCGTCGCCTGTGCAGTGCGTTCAATGTCTGAAATGTTTTCCTCTTTTGTAGGTTGCCTTGAAAGGTAATCATAAACGTTCAATACTGTTTGTTTGGCCTTGGACCAAAGATTTCCTAGATAAATTTCTTTAGCTCAAAAATCGAAGTGCAATGACCGGGCGGCAATGCTTTGGTTTGGCGCTAAAATTCAGTAGGAAACACTTTTTATCGTAAAGCCCTCGAATTTCAATTTTCACGAGTTCCTTTGTAATTTAAAACTTACCAGGGGTGATCGCGAAGTTCGTATAAATTGCTCATAACTTATTTATTTTCATTCCAATACGCCTGAAACTGCATTATCAAAAAGACCAATCTAATTGCAGATAAAATATGGAGCGAAATAATAATCGGCTAAATATAGCAACACTTAACGGTATTCTTGGCAACGCAACTGGTCCTAGTCGGCGCACGCCAAAATGTGTTTACTTTTTGTCATTCATTCACCTTAAATAATACCATTTTTACATTTATAAACGGCGAAAATGAGTGCAAATCTTACATGCTTTAAACGTCAATGTCATGACGTAATATTAGTAAAATTCAACGTTGTTTACTACATCCTGTTTTGAAAATAGCAACTTTTTTATTTGAACAGTCAAGGAAACCGTATCAGTGTCATTACGTCAACTGGAGACATTGAATTAAGAAGCGTCGCTAAGTTTTGTCTTTGAATAGGGAAGACACCAGCTGAAACGACTGAAATGATGAAAATTTGCGATAATTTGAAGGAGTTTCGCTCGGCAGCCGTCTACAAATGACACAAAACATTCAAGAACAGCAGGAAATCAATTGAAGACCATAAGAGAGAAGGTAGGCCTTCGATAGTGTTCCCAAGTGTTCGAGAAAAAAGTGACGATGCAGATTAGACATTGGCCGGTCGAAAAGTTTCACAACTTGACTGGTACCGGCAAACATTTACCAAGCGGATTGCGAGACGTCAGAAATGTGTAGCCTTGCGCAGTGAATACGTAGAGAAAGTGCGCCGTTCATTGGACCTGGTTGACGTTTGACGCTATTTGACGTCGTTAACGTTTTTGGTGTGCTCCGAGTGACGCATATTGACTGTTTTGGGATCGATGTAACCATCAAACCTTTTAATGGATTCGTATAATATTTTTAGTGGGTAACATAATTCTTTAAACATTATTGTGGTATTTTTTAATTCTTTTTTAAAAATAGAACACAAATCACAGTATATTGGTACGAACTCACCCCTCGTATAAATCAATAAACAATTAAAAATTAAAAATTAAAATGTTCTCGCTCATGGGCTCAAACCAGCGATTTCCTGAAAACTAACCATGTGCTATAACCACTGAGCTACATATACGAACGACGAGTATGTGTTTCACTTACAATACTAATAATGATATTTAGACACTAAGCCTAACCAAAATTTCTTTCCGTAAAACATACGGATAACACCAAAGTTGGCCGGGCCGAATATTATAATAATGTCGATTATACAGAGTGTAAAATGTATGCACATTTGACAGGTTAAGAATAGCACACTAACATAACCAGTGTGGATTCTATACCTGTACAAACCTGTTATTTGCAAGTGAATG
The DNA here is from genome assembly GCF_021730395.1 of Mercenaria mercenaria. NCBI lineage: Eukaryota > Metazoa > Mollusca > Bivalvia > Venerida > Veneridae > Mercenaria > Mercenaria mercenaria. The sequence goes on from NW_026463689.1 coordinate 59,325, forward strand.
TCAATTTCCCTACATGAATCATAGGTGGAGGACAAATAATGTCAGACACATATATAGGCCTTGTCCGAGGATCGAACTTATGACACCACGATCTGTAGATCTGCACTCTCTCTATTGAGCTAAGCGGGCGGGAAATGATCTTGTTACAGCTATTATCAGGGCATCATTGGCTTTTCTGATTAAGTCTGTGTATTTTTATTATTTGGGCTAGATGCTTTAACTTTCTCCAGTTTTTAAACACCCGCTTCAGCGCCAGCTCTTGAGATTTCATGAGTAAGATATTCATTAGCTGTTCCATCAGATGCTCGTTCCTTGATGTTAAGAAGCTTGTTTTCAATCATAGTTCTAAATGATTTGTCTTTTTTTTATTTCTTACATGTTCCCCATTAAGAAAAGTTATTCTCAGTAATCTCACTTGAAGTATTCCTCCACCATCAAAGCTGGAAAGTCGCCATATGATCTATAATTGTGTCGGTGCGACGTTAAACCCAACAAAATAAATAGATAAATTTCTCTGTAATCTACAGTTCTCTTCTTTGAAAAGTACTGGTATTCCTTCATCTAGTAAATACCAGTGTCAGGTTCTTTATAAGATGTTAGCTACGTTTGACCTGCATCAGCCTGTCTCTGATTTGGTAATGACGATTAGATCAATAAAACTATCACTGTTACATCTAATTGGGATACCACCATTAATGCATATGAAATTGCTTTTTAAAATAACGTTCTCTAATATTTCACTTGCTTAGTTTTTCTGACTGCTTTAGCTTTTTGTGTTAAAATCTCCGGTTACAAGATTAATCTTATAAGACTTCCTACATTTCTCCAGCATTGAAATAAAGGTTTTCATGTCATCTTTTTTGTTGATGGAATGTTTAAATGCTAATATTAAAAATTTTTCTTCTTTCGCCATTTTCGCAGTTGCGCAAAAGACTTCAATATTTACTTGTTCTAAATGTTCCTGTATTTTCAATTATAAAGTTTTCAGGCTGTCTACTGTAAATAGCAGCACCACAATGACCATCTACGTCGATTAACGCACACCGGCAAATGTGCATCCGCCGCAAAATGTAGTGCAAATAATCAGTTTGTTGGAACTAAATAGTTAGAAAAGATATAATCTTTTTACACAGCTGGTTATTAAAATCACAATATTTGGTTTACAACGTAAGACTTAATGTAAAATACATTGCTATTCTAGGACATCTTTTAATGTATGAATACATTTATACATAACATGCTCATCGGAGGTATTTTAGTGGTAGTGGACAGTATCGTATTTTTCTCGATGAAATGTGTACATATGTTTAAGGCATATATATTCAGCTGGTTATTGGTGGTAATTATAGAAATAAGGACTCCCACGAATGAGCAGTATCAATTCTTGAATCGATTTCCTTGCTCTTTTAGAGACGGCAAGGTCTCAAACTTTTCCGAGGTGTCGAAACTCTCAAACTGTATCTAGCCATAACCAACAAATACATGTCAGGGTCCAATCCAAACTATGCAGGATCAAAGAGTAAAGACATTGATTAAAGTTAATAAAATCTACAAAAATATTTTTATCACAAATTTGGGCTTAGCTGTTTGGGGTTGTTTGCAATCGTTAATTTTCACGTATTTTTTTTTTTTTTTTCTTGTCGTAAGTCCTTGTAGATTCTCGGCCAAAAAATCTGTCAAAAGTTAAACAGATACATGTCCATGTAATATCTGCATATTCCTTCCACTATGGTGCATTTTCTAATGCATTGTTGTTAGTCTTGGGAATTTTGATTAAGCACTCATATAGACGAACCTGAAAATAGATAAAAAAAAAATATGTATAGAGGACCTTACACGATTGTCTTTTCATATTTATTTTTAATGAGTTGAAAATAAAAAGAATAAAACGGAAGACTCTGCAGACTTTAACTGAATCAATGTTGTAAAACACTAATGTAATCAAATATGCAAGAAGATCCTTTGGAAGCATTATCACCAGTTTTTTTCTGCTTATTCGAGAAATAGCGTATTCTATACTCAAATCGACGTCAACGTTCTAAAAAAGGATTCTGTCGCTGATTGGAGGTGCAGATAATGATAGGAATATCTGGATCGAGGGTAACAGTTACCCGTGTGCCGGATACTCCCATCCGTATCTACAACCTGTGATAGAATCTTTACTTGCATGCCATATTATAGATAATAAAAATAAAATCAAACGAATGGCTTTCTTTATTGAAAGATTTTCTTACAGTTGCGTATTTTAATAAAGTACTGGACAAATACATCTGAAACAGGAAAGACATCTTAACGTTTCAAAGGCAAACAACAACGTGAAGTTCCGGTTTCGTTTTATTCTATGCGGCCTAACATTATGTACTGTTCTTAAAATAACTATGAAGAAGAAACAAGGAACGTCAGGTATTTAAAAGTTTATCCGGTTATAAGTAAAACGCATTAAATATCACTGCAAAAAAACTACTATAAAATGTAGTTTGTTATTTGTCATTTACAGCACGAAAGTGGTGTAAAATTGAATATTTCAACACCATTAAATGGCCGCAATACGTTAATGTCTTTCCATGTAGTACTACCGGTAATGCATATATTAAACTGGTAAAAACATCCACTTGACAAGAGGGCCATGATGGCCCTGTATCGCTCACCTGAGTACCATTGCTCAAAATGATATGATCAAATTTTGACATAGAGCACATAGGCATACACATTAAATGTCATCAGGATAAACATTTTCTTGTAACAGTCCCTTTTGAGCTAGTCAGGGCCAATTTCCATACCAAGTTTGAGGGTCCTAGGCTCAGATGCTGCATTTTTGTACTTACATGACTATTCCTTACAAGACTTGAATAACATTTAAAACCAATTTCATTAGATGCTGCTGAGATATATTCGTTTACATAAAATAAAGGGAGGTAATTTGTCATAAATTCAGTCAATATGTATCTTCACTGATTGTCCAAGTCCATCTGTTGACATAAATGAAATTGCAGATCAGTATCTTCATTAGTTACGGAGATATACCCATTTTAATTTGAAATAAAGGGAGGTAATTTGACATAAAATCAGTCCATAGTTACCTATTCTGATTGTCTCAGTCCAACTAATGACAATAATGAAATTTCAAATAAGTCCTATGAGTACTTACTGGTATAAATCCATTTTGATTACAATCAGGGGAGGTAATCAGATATAAAATAACTCTGGAACCTACGATTGGATCTGACAGATACGTCATGGAATCCAAGATTTATTGTTGTTTAAGATATTTTGGAAGTTTGTATCAAATCAAACCATAAATGAAGTCTCTATATGGCTGCAAAAGCCAAAATAGCAAATTTTGGACCTTTAAGGGGCCATAACTCTGGAACCCATGAAGGAATCTGGCCAGTTCAAAAAAAGAACCAAGATATTGTGGTGATACAAGTTGTGTGCAAGTTTGGTTAAAATAAAATCATAAATGAAGCTGCTATTGTGCAGACAAGGTCAAAATAGCTCATTTTGGCCCTTTCAGGGGCCATAACTCTGGAACCCATTACGGGATCTGGCCGGTTCAAAAACGAACCAAGATCTTATTTTGACACAAGTTTTGTGCAAGTTTGATTAAATTCAAATCATAAATGTAGCTGCTATTGTGCAGACAAGATCAAAATAGCTAATTCTGGCCCTTTCAGGGGCCATAACTCTGGAACCCATAAAGGAATCTGGCCAGTTCAAAAAAAAAAAGAACCAAGATCTTGTGGTGATACAAGTTGTGTGCAAGTTTGGTTAAAATCAAATCATAAATAAAGCTGCTATTGTGCAGACAAGGTCAAAATAGCTAATTGTGGCCCTTTCAGGGGCCATAACTCTGGAACCCATAATGGGATCTGGCCGGTTCAAAACAGGAACCGAGATCTTATGGTTACACAAGTTTTGTGCAAGTTTGATTAAATTCAAATTATAAATGAAGCTGCTATTGTGCAGACAAGGTCAAAATAGCCAATTCTGGCCCTTTCAGGGGCCATAACTCTGGAACCCATAATGG